>NC_045553.1:759710-829710 GCF_009769535.1 Thamnophis elegans
CCTTCCCCTGCCACGCCCACCAACCCACGCCCACAGAACCGGTAGTTTTTTTAAAAAAAAAATGAATTTCCCTATTTTTTCCCCGAGGATTTTAATGTACGAACGTGTCATTGAGGCTGTTGGCCATTGGCTGCTGAGCATTGAGGGAGAAACAGGTGCCAGTGAGGTTAATAAATTAGACAATGAGAGAGGACTCACGGTTTATGTTTAACGGTAGCTAAGCGGGGTGTGAAATGGGAAATCCCCCCACCCAAGAAAGATGGAAAGTAGTAGATCGGTGTTTCTCAAGCATTCGCTGGCTGGGGAATTCTGGGAGTTGAAGTCCGGACATCTTCAAGTGGCCAAGGTTGAGAAACACTGTAGTAGATTCATTTGGGGGGGGCCTTTGAAGGACATTTAGCTCCTGCTTTAAAAGAAGCAAATTAGAGCCAAGGAAAGCGAAGCACATTTGCTTCTCGAAGGCTCTGAAACCCACAAAGGAGGCGTGTCTCTCTTTAACGGCCATCCAGGGAGTTCCCACGGATGAGGCCACCCGTCTCGGCTGAAGGTCACCTGGGGTGGTTTGCCAAGGGTGACTCATCCGGCAGAGTCAGAGGACACACGTCTTCTGGATAGTCACTCTGGCCCCATCAAGACCCCCCCAAGCCCAACACTGGACTGAATAGCCACCGATGGGTCGACTCTTCCTTGGGAGAGAGTCATCTGGGCCTCGTCGTCCTCCAGGTCAACCCTGAACCTCTCGGGAGCCAAAGGCCGGTAGAAAGAGGAACCAGGGCCAGGAGGGTTGAGAGGGGGTGGATGCAGATCCCAGATCTCCCCATGGCTCCTGTGGGTTGGGGCAAGCACTCCTCCCAAGTGGCTTGAGGGTCGATACGGGTGGCCAATCCTGCCTCAATGCTGAAGGTTCTTCTTGATGCTTGAGAAGGTCACGACAGACGTTCTCCAGCCTGGGCTCTGCTTTATCTCCAGAGGGTGACAGCAAGGAGCCCTTGGCCTAGCCTGCTCCTGGCCTGGCCTTGCTTCTCAGCAGAGGAGGAGCCCTCAGTGACCAGGGACACTTCTGGGCAGCTTGAAGGACCAGTGAAGGACATCTTGGGGCAGCAGATTCAAGGCTTGGATGTAGCTCTTCCAAGGCCCTTTCAGGCACTTCTTTTAGAGGGGAGAAATGACGCAGGTACAGGTGGGACTGTGTGGGAGGAGAGCTGCTCCCAGTGAAGGCAGCTTCGGGGGCCTCTCTCTCTCTTTCGCTCTCTCTTCTTGGGCCATGTCGAACCAGAAGAAACCGACGTAGGAGGGAAAAGAGAGCCCGTGTCAGAGGCTCAGAGCCCATGAAGGGGAAGAAAGTCTGGCTGAAAACAGCTCCTTCTGGAGCTTCTGTTCGCCTGGATTCCCTCCAGGCAAACCTGTTCTGACCGAGGGTTCCCGAGAGCATGAAGCCAACTCCTTATCTCGACAAAAAACCCCTTGACTGTGAATTCTGCTCATTCTCATCCAGCAAAGTCTTTCAAGGGAGGATTTATAGTCACAGACCTCATCTGGCTTGGAGAGCTGCCAGGCAGAGATCTGCAGAACTTGGGAAGGAGTCTCGGAGAGTCACGAGCCAATGAAGCGAACTAATTGTCTCCTGCAAACCCCACTCCCCTTTCGCTCCTCTTTTATTCCCTCTGGGAGGGGCCATTCACCGTCCACTTGTGGTCTTACTCCCAAGTCGACCCCTGTTCTTTAGCTGTTCCCTTCGTCTGGCCACTCTGCGCATGTGCACACTGGGAATAGGCTCCAGCTGTTCTTCTGCCTCACTGATGTCTGAAGGCAGCTGATAACTGTCAGACGGCCCTGGCCCCCTCTCTGCCTCCGACACAGAGCCCTCATCCGAGCCTTCCCCAGACTCCAGGACTGGCCCATCTTCCTCCCCAACCCTCCTCACTGCCTGAATCAGCTGCCAGCTCCGCAGACCGCTGGCAGGTCACGGCAAAACCTCCCCTTCCGCAGCCTTCCTGAGGTCCAGTCACCCTCTTGGTCTCCTTCCTTCTCTTGGCAGGTCTGGCAGATCCCAGAGAACGGTCTCACGCTGTCCCTGACAGAGCCGGTGGTCATCCTAGAGGGCCACTCCAAACGAGTGGGCATTGTAGCCTGGCACCCCACCGCCCGCAACGTGCTGCTAAGCGCAGGTAGGCCAAGGAACGGGGTGAGGGGTGGGGTGACTTTGGGGTGAGGGTTGGTTGGTTGGTCTGCGGCCCTCAAAGGCCTTCGAGGGAATTGCGGAAGACACAGTCCTGGGCCTGAGGCCAGCAGGCAGTTACTGGGGCCCCTTCCTCCTCCTCCTCCTCCTCCTCCTCCTCCTCCTCCTCCCCCCTCCAGGCTGTGACAACGCCATCCTCATCTGGAACGTGGGCACCGGGGAGCCCCTGATCACCCTCGACGACATGCACCAAGACATGATCTACAACGTCAGCTGGAACCGCAACGGCAGCCTCATCTGCACGGCCTCCAAGGACAAGAAAGTCCGCGTGATCGACCCCAGGAAGCAGGAAATCATGGCGGTGGGTCTCCAGGGGTCTCTCCCCCTCCCTCCCTCCCTCTCCCCCCCCCAGGTAAAGCTGGGCGGGGGCAACCTTTGCAGGGAGGAGAGTTTCCGGACGCCTGTCTTGCGAACGAGAGCCAGCCCTTCGTTCCACCCCTCGTAAAATCAGAGAACTAAATTAGGAAACTAAATTTGACGCCAGTTTCACCTGTGATGCCAGCCTTCTTCCCCTGGAAGAGCTCTCCCATGGTTCCCAGCCGACACGGAGGAGCCTGCCTTAGGGAGGATTCTTCCCCCTCTGATGCGGGTTTCTTCAGGATGTGCTGATCCCCGGTTCAGCTGTGAAAGCCAGCCGGGTAGAGTCCCCAGACCCAGCATCCTGGTCCTCACCCTGCCTGCCTGAGAGCAAAGCCCAAAAGTTGTGATCGTTTTGTGCTGTTGGAATATGACACACCTCCCCATTTTCCATCCTTCTCCTCCCCCCCCCCCCTCCTCCAGGAGAAAGAGAAGGCGCACGAAGGGGCCCGGCCGATACGAGCCATCTTCCTCTCGGACGGAAATGTTTTCACCACGGGCTTCAGCCGCATGAGCGAAAGGCAGCTGGCCCTCTGGAACCCCGTGAGTGTCCCTGGGGAGCTGGGCTGGTGTGGGGGAGCCGCTCCAGAAAGGCAGGCAGATGGGCTGCCTTTAGCCCTTAGAGCAGTCCTCCCGTGCCCCCTTTAAGATGGGCGGACTTCAATCCCCAGAATTCCCCAGAAAGACAAGAGATGCATAAATAGATGATAGATAGAGTAGATACATGGATGGATGGATGGATGGGTGGGTGGGTGGGTGGGTGGGTGGGAGGGAGAATGAGAATAAAATCTACTGTTTCTAGTCAATGGGAGGCTATCTAAGACCATCTGAGTGGGTAGTCAGGTATCTAGGGATGGATGGATGGATGGATGGATGGATGGATGGATGGATGGATGGATGGATGGATAGATAGATGAGAGAGAGATGCATAGATGCATAAATAGATAATAGACAGGTGGATAGGTAGCATTCATACATACATACATACATACATGAGAGAGAGGGAGGGAGGGAGGGAGGGAGAGAGAGAGAGAGAGAGAGAACTGTGTTTCTCAACCTTGGCCACTTTAAGGTGGGTGAACTTCAATTCCCAGAATTCCTCAGAAAGACAAGAGATGCATAAATAGATGATAGATAGACTAGATACATGGATGGATGGATGGATGGATGGATGAGAGGGAGGGACAGAGAGAGAATGAGAATAAAATCTATCGTTTCTAGTCAATGGGAGGCTATCTAAGGCCATCTGAGTGGGTAGTCAGGTATGTAGGGATAGATGGATGGATGGATAGATAGATGAGAGAGAGAGAGATGCATAGATGCATAAATAGATAATAGACAGGTAGATAGGTAGGTAGGTAGGTAGGTAGATAGCATGCATACATAGATACGAGAGAGAGAGAGAGAGAGAGAGAGAGAGAGAACTGTGTTTCTCAACCTTGGCAAACTTTAAGATGGGCGGACTTCAATTCCCAGAATTCTCCAGCCAGCCACATTTCTAGCACCTTAAATATGGAGAGGAAGTTTGGGGAGGCGTCTGCTTCAGGAGGTCCACAATTTTAGAAGCTCTTTCCCTCCCCTCTGGCGGAGGAAGCCTCTTTTCTGGATGCCTCGTCCTTCCTCTAAAAGGGCGTCTTTTGTGTTGCAGAAAAACATGGAGGAGCCCGTTGCCCTCCATGAAATGGATACCAGCAACGGCGTCCTGCTCCCCTTTTACGATCCGGACACGAACATCCTTTACTTATGCGGGAAGGTGAGCCCAAAAATAAGAATTTGGCCCCAGAAATGGGAGTGGTAAACGCCCAGCTTATTCCTCAGTCTTTATGACAGTCAAGTGTTTTTCTTTTTAATGGGAGAGAAAAGGTGAATGATAGATGGATCTGGAGCTGGGTTTTCTCCTCTGGAATTTGTTTTTGGGATTCCCAGGATTGGAGAATCGGCTCCGAGGGACACATCCTGTTGCTTTGGAAAGTTCCAAATAATATTTGGATATTAATATTATTAATATTAACATTATTAATTGTCAAACTAATTAAGCAAAATGCTTATTATGTAAAAACTGAATTTGAAGATGTATGTTACCTATAGAAGAGAGATGCAAAATAGATAGAAAACAGACGGAAAATGAAATGAGAAATTTGGTTTATTTCTGAAGGCATAAATAATGACATTGTTTATGTGTTAAGAAAAAAATTAAGATGGAAAATATGGGAAGAAAATAACGCGGCTAAAATTGGAAATGGAAAGATAATGTAAAACGAATTGTGCAGATGTGAGAATGTTAAAGGGGGGAAACCGGACAACACTTTTTTTTACAATTTTTTAAAATAAATATGTAACAAAAAATAAAAATAAAAACGTTTGCAAAGGAAAGTTCCTTTTCTTTAAAAAAGGAAGCATGAAAAAAAGAGAGAATATTATTGCCTGCCCTCAATTTCTGGGCTGATCAACTGTTTTAAGTTGTTCGCCGCCCTGAGTCCCTTTTAGGGAATAGGGCGGCATATAAATAAAATAAAACTTAAACGGCGTTGATTCGCTTAACAACGGTGGCCAGGAAGTTCATAAAGTGGGGTAAAACTTTTAACAAAAGTTAAAAGACATTTAACAAATGTCTCACTCAGCAGCAGGAATTGTGATCGTTTAAGTCAAGGACTACCTGCATATAGACCCTCCCCCCTTCTCCTCCCCCCCCCTCCGGAGCCTGGTCCTGTAAACCCACCCCCTCTCCCTTGTCTTCCCGCAGGGCGACAGCAGCATCCGCTACTTCGAGGTCACGGACGAGTCTCCCTACGTGCATTACCTCAACACCTTCAGCAGCAAAGAGCCCCAGAGGGGGATGGGCTTCATGCCCAAGAGGGGCCTGGATGTCAACAAGTGTGAGATCGCCAGGTGAAAAGGGACGGGGGGGTCCCAAATGGTGTGTGTGTGTGTGTTTGTGTGTGTTTCATGAGCCTTCTGAAAACCTCCAACCCTGAAGTGCAATCCTACACAGCCAAGCTCTCTCGTGTTCTGACCGAGGATTCCCAAGAGCCCGAAGCGAACTCCTTGTCCCGACAAAAAACCCTTTTATTAATTAATTCTGCTCATTCACCTCCAGCAAAGTCTTTCAAGGGAGGATTTACAGTCACAGACCTTATCTGGCTTGGAGAGCTGCCAGGCCGATCTCTGCAGAACTTGGCAAGGAGCCTCGGAGAGTCACGAACCAATGAAGTGAACTAATGGTCTCCTGCAAACTCCACTCCCCTTTTGCTCCTCTTTTATTTCCTCTGGGAGGGGCCATTCACTGTCCACCTGTGGCCTTACTCCCAAACAGACCCCTGTACTTTCAACTGTTCCCTTCATCTGGCAACTCTGCGCATGCGCACACTGGGAGCAGGCTCCAGCTGTTCTTCTGCCTCACTGATCTCTGACTCCGAAGGCAGCTGATAACTGTCGGACGGTCCTGGCCCCCTCTCTGCCTCCGACACAGAGTCCGCATCAGAGTCTTCCCCAGACTCCAGGTTCCTCCCCAACCCTCCTCACACTCTGTATCTGCTGCCAGCTCTGCTGGCCACTGGTGGGCCACAACATCTTGAGACGAAAAATCTGCCCGGATTTAGGATGGCGGGACCTCCGTTTCTGGGCTTGGATTCTCGGCCTGATGACCGGGGAGGGGGAGAGGGAGAAGGATGCCCCTCCCTCTCCAGAGGTCGCTGAAATGGTGGCTTGTCCTCTCAATCTCTTTCCCAGGTTCTTCAAACTTCACGAGAGGAAGTGTGAGCCGATCATCATGACTGTCCCCCGGAAGGTGAGGCTCCCCTCCAGAAGGTTGTTCTAGGCTTGGGAGATTCGGCCGAGTTCTCCGAGGCAGGGCAACTGACCGGACTGACACCTGGTCGTTTTGACTCCTCCTCCTCCTCTTCCTCTTCTCCTCCTCCTTCCCCAGTCTGACCTGTTTCAGGATGACCTCTATCCAGACACGGCTGGGCCCGAAGCCGCCCTGGAAGCCGAGGAGTGGTTTGAGGGGAAGAACGCCGACCCCCTCCTCATCTCCCTGAAACACGGATACATCCCGGGGAAGAACCGGGACCTCAAGGTGGTCAGGAAGAACATCCTGGACAACAAGCCGGCTGCCAACAAGAAGAGCGATCTCATCAGCACCCCAAAGAAAGCGACGGACACCTCAAACCCTGTGAGTAAACAACCCATCCTTCTGCACCAGGGCGAACCGTTCTGCTTCAGCACCGTCTCTGGCCCAAATCCATCCTTGTCTGTCGGCCTCGTAGCCAAGCTGGGTTTGGGGGCTTCCCTTATCCTCCCCCTCCCCATCCTGGGTTCTTCCCGGTCCCCACTCCAGGACCGACCCTTTGCCTCTTTCTCCCTGTCGCAGCAAAACGAAGCCAAATTGGAAGAAATCTTGAAAGAGGTCCGATCTCTCAAAGACACACTCGCGCATCAGGAGGAGCGCATTTCCAAACTAGAACAGCAGGTGGCGAAGATGTCCTTCTGAGAGCCAGCCGGGGGGGGGGAGGGGGAGGGGGTGTCTACGGCAGGGGGAGGAGGAAGGAAGCAGGATTCGGACTGTGAGCCGCCTGCAGGGCTGCGGAGAGGGAACGGGGCACAGCCGGCGAGCCCAGCCCCGTCACGGCCGGGCAGCCGAGCCTTTTCCAGCAAGCAGCCCACCTCGTGTCCCGACGTCTTTGCGGCCATTCCAGAACAGACACTGCCGCCTCCTTCCTCGCGCTCGTCCATCGGTCGGAGGGTCATCCATTCCACGGGATCCGTAAGACGCCAGGATCCCTGCCGGACTTCCTAGAATCGGGGACCAAAATTTCTTCATTTAAACACACACACACACACATTTGTTTTTTGTTTTTACTTTCAAGTTGCCAAAATCCAAAACTTTTTTTTTTATCCTTTGATTTTCATTTCTTCCTCTCTCGCATTTTTTTACAGTATTTTGTGTTTTTAATCTAAAAGGACGCTGTGTACTTGTGCCATCTGAGCAACAGAAAAGTTGTGTAGGCCTGTTTACTTTGGAGCAACTGGTGTGCCCCCCACCCCCCTCCCCTGCCAGGTCAAAAAGGCCCGTTTTAATCTTTCCGATTTCTGGTTCCCCTGAAATCTGCCTGGATTTGAGGAGGGGGGGGGAGGCAGCCTTGCTTTCCCACCCGCTGCCATTTCAAGGGACTGAAACCCCACCCACCCACCCACCCACCCCCACTTTCCCCAGAGCCTCCCTCTCTCAAATCTGGGGAGCCTTTATTCCAACATTGGTTGAGCTTTGGTTTAATCTTAATCATTGTGTCAAACTTTGGCATGTTGTGATTTGCTGATTTCTGGGTCCATGTTTCCTGCAGATGTTTGTTCTATTTATCATCCAGGTGTTACAAGGTTATAAAAAAATATATGATGAATTTGGACATTTAAGGACAAATGCACTAAATTTTGCAAGCTGTTGGGAAGCTCTTTGAAGTTATTTACGCGCACCTCCCTCCTTCCCCTCCTTCCCAACTTCCTTCCCTCCTTCCCTCCCTCCCTCCCTCTGCTCCAAGCTCAGGCTGACCTCCAAACCCTCAACGTCCCCCATGCTGGTGGCAAAAGGCCCTTCAGCTGCTAGAGAGCATCCAAACGGCCTCAAGTGCTCCCACGAGGCAGGCATGAGCCCGGGGCATTGGGGCAACTGAGACTTCCAGCCGTGGGCAGCCTTGGGAATGGAAGCCTGGAGTGTGTCCCGCTCTGCCACAGGACTTCCCAGTTGAGTGACAGGGGAGGGGGGCTTCCGGTGGCTCTCGCAGCTTCCTTGCTGGGTGCGGACGGGGGGGGGCTCTCCGTTCCTTCTGGTGGTCTCGGGGACCTTCCCATTCAAGCTGCCGCTCTGCAGGGGATTTTCCCCTCCCCCTCAAAGGGGCTCCGGACTTCACCAGCCCCTTTGATGGAATCTGGGGGGCACCAGGATGTTTAGAGGTAGCGGCTGCAACTGAGGGTGACTTTTCCATCAGGTAGAAGGGTTCCCCAGCTGCTTCCTTCTTCAGAACGCAAAAATACATCTCTAAATAGAAGGGTGAAATGCCTGCCTTCCTTCCTTCCTTCCTTCTTCCTTCCTTCCTTCCTTCCTTCCTTCCTTCCTCCTTCCTTCCTTCCTTCCTTCCTTCCTTCCTCCTTCCTTCCTTCCTTCCTTCCTCCCTCCCTCCCTCCCTCCCTCCCTCCTTCCTTCCTTCCTTCCTTCCTTCCTTCCTTCCTTCCTTCCTTCCTTCCTCTTGCCAAACACCCCACCCAGAGCTCTGCCTTCTTGAAGCTCCTGGTCTTGCTCAGAAGCGGCTCCTCGGCGCTCCCCACAGGGTGGGAGCCACGTGCCACGGTGCTGTGTACGGGTAGCTGGGAAGGGGAAAGATGGCAGCCTTGGGGGGGTGCCAGAGGACGGATCCCAAAGGCGAAACGCCAGAGGGGTTCTGGGAATGGGACGCTGTCAAAAGCCAAGAGACCTTTCAGGAAAGACCCTCATGGACACTGGAAGCCCCTCATACAGCTTTGAGCGTGGGGATGGCTGCAGAGAGATTTGGGCACTTTAAAGGCTAATTTGTGGATGAATATTTCTAAAAAAAAAACCTGTGGCTTTTGGTCAGCCGTGATTCCTCCTGAGCCTTCAAAGAGTTTCCAGTGGCTCAAACTCCTGTTAGCCTCTTTGCTCCAAGCATGATGTGCCTACCATGTTCTCTCTCTTCTCTGTCTCTCTCTGTCTGTCTCTCTCTCTCTCTCACACACACACATACCTGGCTTCATGACAGGGTTAAAGTCCCAACGGGAAGAGCTTCCTTTCTCCTCCACTGTCTTGGGTTAGGGTCCCTAAGATGGCCGTGAAACCCCCCTCCCCCCCAAAAAAAGCTTAGAAGGCAAACTTGGCGATGCGTCCCTCCGTCCCCGTGTGGGAAGAGAAGTCATGTGGATAGATAAGGAAATGTGGAGGAAGTGAGCTGGAGGTCCCAACGAGATAAGATAGTTGTAGAAAGATGATACGAAGGAGTGGGAAAGTTAGTGAACGTTGGCGGGGGTGGATTTTGTGTTTTTTGGGGGGGGACCTGGTTCCCTTGTGCTGGAGGTGGGTGAAGAGTTTTCAAAAGAGGGAAGGGCAATTTGCATCCCACCCACCCTCACTCCCGTTATTTATATACTGCCAAACTACGTTTTTCCAACTTGGCATCATCCGGTTTGCTGCTCCCAAGATTCCCAGCTGACGCCACAGAATTCTGGGACTTGTAGCCGAGAAGATGGGAAAAGCCATTATGTACATGGGATCAGCTTCAACCCGTGGGCATATTTTGTGTTTAACGTCCGCAGAAGGTTGGAGGCCAGGGAGGGGGGCAATTATGGCCCCTTTACAACCGGTGGACTTCAACTCCCAGAATGCCTGAGCTGGCCAGTCCACTGGCCACAAAGGGGGCATAGTTGCATATCCCTATGGGAGACGGAAGCAGCGAGATCCTCCTCTTTCCAAAACCTTCCTTCTGCCGCCACAGTTTCCCTGGTGTGATTCTTGCCCTTCCCCATGAGCAGTGTGGATGGAGGTCCCTCGGAAGCTCCTTGTGCCATTCATGTTTCATTTCACAGGACGCTGAGCCCGCAGCTTCTTGCTCCCTAGAACGTGGCCAGCCAGGGTCCCCCCGAGGGGATGTGCTGGTAGAAGACCTCCCCCACCCCCCATCATTGTGTCATGTCCAAATACTTGCCTCCAATTTCAAACAATTAAAACGAATTGCCAAACCCACACTCAACCAGCTGCTCTCTTCGTTTGCTTCCTTGTGTTAATAGCAATAGCAATAGCAATCGCAGTTAGACTTATATACCGCTTCATAGGGCTTTCAGCCCTCTCTAAGCGGTTTACAGAGTCAGCATATTGCCCCCAACAACAATCCGAGTCCTCATTTTACCCACCTCGGAAGGAGGGAAGGCTGAGTCAACCCTGAGCCGGTGAGATTTGAACAGCCGAACTGCAGAACTGCAGTCAGCTGAAGTAGCCTGCAGTGCTGCATTTAACCACTGCGCCACCTCGGCCCTACTTGAGTTCTGCCACCAGCTTGCTCTGAAAGAGGCTACTGGGAGTCATGGGGGTGACCGGTTGGTTCGCCAGGCCAATATAACTCAAGCCATCAAAAGGTGTTCAGAGCTGGCAGGGGGAGGCCTAGTTCCAGGGTGGGCTTATGCGATGGTGAAGAGTTGACTTTGGCCAAAGGTGAAGACACCAGTTTGGGCAAAAGGGGCCAAGATTGGCTTCCCGTATCTCAAGAAGGACAAGCTTGAGGACACCCTGTTAAGACTCCACTGCGACGCCAAAGTCTCCGGAGGGTGATGCTGTGTTCATCATCATCCTTTTGAGTAAGTCGGGCCAACGTGGGTCAAATCGATCCAACCGGGTCTCTTGTTGGCCTCCCGCCCTGCATGAAACCAGCTCGCCCCTTCAGGTTGAGTTGGTTGGAGCTCCCCTTCCTTGAACCACTCCCTGAGCCTGGAGGATGTGGGGACGATGGCTGTGGGGAAAGGTTCTCCGAGGTCGGAAAAATCCGACCAAGAGGGTGCAGGCGGTGCAGCCAGATTTGAGGCGCCAAGGGCCAATGGCAAGACGCCTGGGCGAGAAAGGAGATGGTGGTGGTGGTTTTTCATTCATTTGGGAGTGCAGAGCACTTAACCTGGAGAAGATCCAGGGCTGTGGGGGGACGGGACAGACTGCACGAGGGCTGGATCAGCACCCCAAATTTGTCCTGAACCGAACACTTAGAAGGTGTGATTGCAACTCATTTTCCACGCTTTGTGGAGGAGGGGAATCCCCCTATGTCCTGCAGACATTCATAAATCAAATTTTGAAAAAAACGGCATTGCTAAAAGGGCTCAGGTAGGTAGGAGAGCCGGTTCCACCACAAATGCGCGCACAACAAAAGCGCGCCTGACTAAACCGCGGTGTTTAAAGCGCGGTGACAAAACCGCGCGACGAATGAGCGACGAATTAGCCCTAAAGCGCGCCGACAAAAGCGCGCCGACAGAAGCGCGCTGTAACGTAACCCTAAACCTAACCCTAAACCTAACCGTAAATCTTACCTTAAATTAAATCGTGCTTCTGTCGGCGCGCTTTTTGTCGGCGCGCTGTTGTCGGCGCGCTTTTGACATCGCGGTTTCAGCACCGCGGTGTCGGCGCGCTTATGACGTTCGTGCTTTTGTCGGGTCACGGGAGAGCCAGAGGTATGACCTTGTGGTCTTTTTGAGCGAAGTGGTGTCGGCGACAGAACACGCTGTAAAGAGAGCAGGAGAAGAATTGGCAGAGAGCCGGTGTGGAAACCCTCTTGGAAGAAGATCTCATTCTGTCCTCCTGGAAGAGGCATAGGAACTCGGTGGGCTTACTTTCCAGGAAAACCGGCCGAGGTGAGACTGCCTCACCTGTCAAGGCAAAAGAAATTGGTCCTGCAAAAAATTGCACACCTGAGCCTCCTTTGTATGAAGTGATACTTGGTGGGTGACGCATCTGTTTCCCTTCCAGGCGTGGCAAGAAATCCCAACCCTCCTCTCCCAATTCAGGAGTTCTGCAGCGGTTCGCAAGGCCGGCACGGCTGAACGAGTTGCAGGCCAATTTCACAGCCCTTCTGTGTGTAAAGCTGATGCTTGCCCTACTTGCACCTACCAAATGCCTGGAGTATCCCCACGGCTTTGCCCCTCACCCCGAGACCCTTGCATGTCTTACCCAGCCGAGTTTCTCTCCTTACACCCAAGACTGGCCCGTCGCTATGATATCTCGGCCACTGGAACAGAACACAGAAACGTCCAGGTTTATTCTGACCAATTGGACACTACACAGTGGTGGCCCTTGGAGGCCTCAAGCAGGCATCTGGCCTTAGGCTGCCTTGGGCTGAGCCTCGACCTCTGTGAAGAGAGGTGTCGCCATCCAGATACTTCCCACCGAACCTCAGCTGGTAGTGCACCTCCTCAAAGCAGAGAAATCAACCCCAGAACCGCCTCCCCTCCTAAGCCCTGATCCGGTGCGAAGCCTTCTAACCACAGCTCTTCTTCTGCCACCCATACGCACGGCCTCCTTCCTCTCCCCCACAAAGGAAGCTGCATCATGTGTCCTCCAAACTGCTGCTTCTGATTTCGCATTCTCATGCTGCTCTGACACAGGGTTCCTGTTTCCTCTCGCAGCAGGTAAGACGGGCTTAAGCCAGAGTGGAATCTCTTGGCGTCTCTTTCTTGGAGTTGGGCTAGGAGAACCGGGCTGCTAGAAGATCCTGTGCTAAGAGTGGTTCCTGAGGTCTTCTCCTGCAGTTGAACCAAGCGGCTCTTTACGTTCCTGGCGACGTTTCCTTTGGGGGGGTAGCTGAGCTGTCTCGCTGTGGGGGAGCCCCTCAAGAGTAGGACATTGTAGTTAGCGGTGGATGATGGGGAGTAGAAGCAGCCTCAGGTTCTGGTGAGGATTAGGCTCCTGGAGGCAAACAGGGTTTGCTGAAGGTCTGATCCAGAACTTCGTTCCCAGAGATGGGGCTGGTGGAAAGTTGCTCTGGGCCCTCTGACTTCGTGAAGATAAGCAAGCCAACTTCACTGCGCTGCTCCCGTGCGTGGATCTATGCAAAGAACTTGTTGCTTTGAGATACAACTTAAAAGTTCTGAAGATCCCAATTGGTGGCAGCCGCTTGCTCGCTTTTTTGGGTGCTGTGGGGCACCATGGAAGTCAGTAAACGGGCACAACCACATCTCTGAAAAGATTGCAAGGCTGGATTGCAACTTGTGGTAAACCCGTAGGAAACTTTGAGTCAGTCCCGCTCCAGAAAGTTGAGATCCTGAGCTGTCTGTTGAGGCTTCCTTACGTGTTCTGTCCGTCATCTGTGTACAAGGCTGCCACCAAACATCCCCGTGGGGGTTTAATGTAACTATTGATATGACTGATCCTTCTCTCTGGTGAGCATCTCTCTTGACCCAAGCAAGAAAAGCTGCTCTCGTAAATGAGGATCTTGAAACTATGGGGGAAGGTGTAGCCCAAGCGCTCACTTCTCTGGCCTCCTTTAAGTTTACACCAGGGCCCATTTCGATAAAAGACTTTTTCCTACCCTAGATACATTGGGGTCGAGCCCCCTTCTTCCATGGTGTCTTAGCTGGGCTAGAGAGGCTTTCGTGAAGGAAAGAAATAGAGGTTGATTATTTGCAGTGGACACCTGATGACCTGCGTCTTTCCTCTCTCCCACTCCTGCATCAGGCAACATGGCTTCCTGGTGGACCTTCGTGGCCAGTGATTCTCTCAAGCTTCCTCCTGTCGGTGATTTCAAGAGTATCCAAGATGGCACCGGCACGAAGAACGTGGCGACTCCTGCCAACGTGGATGATTCAAAGTTGAAACAGCAGCTGAGGGAAGTAACGGATCCTCTCCGTTGCCCCATCAAGGAAGACGGGATCCAGAGAAGAAGCATGCCAAGGAGCCTCCTGCCCTTCCAACAGCTCCAGGCGTCTCCACGGAGCCTCTCAGGGAAGAGGCCACCTCCTTCCCCACGGAGATCGTGACCAAAATTGCATCCAAAGGTTCTCCAAAAAATGTGCTGGCAAAAAGCAAACCTCCGAAGTCTTCCCCCGAAAACGACCACAGTGTGGTCATGGCTGGTTGAAGTCACCTCCAAACCCTCTCAGGAGCCTGTTTCCACCCCGACATTGGAGAAAAAACTTGAGACTACTGGGCCTTCCTCCAAAGGACAGGAAGGCCTCTTCCGTTCTTCGTTGAAAAAGGTCACACCCACTTTGGCCTTCTCGGACGATCTGTCTACTGTGTCCTCTCAGGATCTGATGGATGATTCGAGGTTTTCCACAGCTATCCAGAAGCTCATCCCCAACACACCTAGGCCAGGCACAAAGTCGAAAATGAAACTTCCTCTCACAGCAGCTACATCTGCAATGCCACCACATCTGGATGAAATCTCATCCACATCTCAGACTTTGGTGGAGGACACGGAGTTTTCCACGGCCACCCAGAAGCCCAGCTTGGACTCAGGTAGGTCAGGCCTAAATCCAAGGGCAAAACCTTTCCTTGTCACAGGTACATCCGAGCCCCATAAAACACCGAAATACGGCTGGCTGGATGAAATGGAGTCGACCTCCTTGGCTTTTTCAACAAGGTCCCCAAGACGAAGCTTGCGTCTTACCACATCAGGTTCCTCAGCCACCACCCAAGGGACGTCTCCTCTCGCCGATGACGCCAGCCTTCTGATTGGAAAGTGTTTGCTGGCCATCCTTCTGCTGGCTTTGGTGGCCGCCATCTTCATTGTGTGCTCCGGCGTCCTGGCCATCGTGCTGTGGCGTCAGAAGAGAGCCTACCGACTGGGCCAGGCCAACCACACCGAGATGGTGTGTATCTCGTCCCTGCTATCTGCCGAAAAGGAGGAGGAGGAGGAAGAGGAGAGGAGGAGGAGGCCCAAAGTGAAGCGGGTACATCTTCTCGGGGAGACCGCATCTGAGACGGACGCGGACAACTTAACTCTGAACAGCTTCCTCCCAGAGCATTAATAGTGCGCTTTCTTGGTGCTAAAGACAACTTTGGCTCATCTCTTGGTCTTCTCCAAGAGTGTCACCTGAACTATATCTGTGGTACGTCCTTATCTTTTCATCTGGGTGGGCCCCTTGAACTGACTCATCCATTTGCTATAGAAACCCAACGTTTCTGCTCTTCAAACTCTTGTTTCTTGGAGAACTATTGTGGTTTGTTGAAAACAAGATTTAGCAACCTGCAGATCAGGTGTCTGGAAAGGGGCCCTTCTGAAATGTGTAAATTATTATTTTTTTAGTTAGATTTTTACTTAGTTTCCTCCCGGGAACTCAAGGCTGAGATCCTCCGTGCTTCCCCAGACTTTGCAGATCTTACTCAGCGAGGCCTCTGCCATTTCATTTCCTTTTTTGAAACCATCATGTCTAGAAAGTAATAACTGAACCTTGAAATCTCAGAACATGTCTACACATTTCTGCTTTTTTTGCATTTCACGACAGAACTAAGATTTCTAGAGTGTCTTTGAGATGGGGTTGTGTTTGAAATTGGGTTGACTGGAGGGGGGGGCGGCGGTCTTAGGTAATCCACCTTTAAAAATGATTAAATGTTTTGAAATGCAACAGTGGTCAGTAGCATCCCTGGAACCAATCAGCTGTTGCAGAAAACATCGTATTCTGGGCTCATCCCGGGTCCTCTTGTGGGAGGTTCAGAAACGATAAAGTCCCGTTTCCCTATTCCGGGCTCCTTGTGGGCTGGCTTGATTTTGCTCTCACCTCAATTTAAATGTTCTCTTCTCTCTTCCAGTTTTGCAACAAAACATAAAGGGAATGTTTCTCCCCTCCCCTCCCCTCCTCTTTTCTTCCCCATTGCTGTTTCATTCTTATCTCCATTAGTGAGGAAACCAATCTTATCCCACCTCAAGTATTTGTCTAACCCAGGGGGCAGCAACCTGTGGCTCTGGAGCCGCATGTGGCTCTTTCATCCCTCTGCTGCGGCTCCCTGTCGCTGGTCGGCTCCACCATTGATAGGGCTTTCGGTTAGGACAGGTAGGGGGAAAGGGACGCCGTGCTAGGAGGAGACTCTATGGTGGGGGAACCGGACTTCCGGTCGGCTCCACCATTGATAGGGCTTTCGGTTAGGACAGGTAGGGAGAAAAGGACGCCGTGCTAGGAGGAGACTCTATGGTGGGGGAACCAGACTTCCGGTCGGCTCCACCATTGATAGGGCTTTCGGTTAGGACAGGTAGGGGGAAAAGGACGCCGGGCTAGGAGGAGACTCTATGGTGGGGGAACCGGACTTCCGGTTGGCTCCAGAATTGAACGGGGGGCTTCCGGTTAGGACCTTTGTGGATCTTTGCGTGTTTAAGGTTGCCGACTCCTGGTCTAACCACACCAACTCAGGCTGCAGGGAAGGCCCATCCCATGGACTCCGATTCCATCGTCCCCTGACAAACTGCTCAGCCCCTCCTCACCCACCCTCCACTTTCTCCTTGTTTCCTGTTCCTGCTTCATAGTTTTCGATTTCTCTTCCTCATCCCCCAGACTCTCCGATGGGCACCACCTGCTTGCCACAAACTCTTTTTTTTTTGGCATTTAGTAGGACTTGTTTTACAGAAAAGTCCTTCGTTTTTCACTAGCTGGTTCCTCAATTTGAGATGCATTTTTTTTTTAAAACTTTAACTGTGCTAGTAGGGATGATCAATTAAACACATTGGAGACCATCGTAGGCAAAGAAAATAAGGACTTGTAAAAACAGTATGAATTAAGTGAGAACATTCAGAAAAAGACGGAAATAAAATGTCGCCAAAATCGCAGATGGGTTGTCTGTGGACTTCTCACTAAAACAGAGCGGAAAATGGGTGCCTAAACGAACAGGATTAGTTTCCCTTCATTGCAGAAAAGGAAACTGCAGGTTCTGAAGAAGCTCTCTAGAGCAGTGGTTCCCAAACTTGGCAACTTTTAAGACTTGTGGACTTCAACTCCCAGAATTCTCCAGCCAGCAGAGCTCTGCTGGCTGGAGAATTCTGGGAGTTGAAGTCCACAAGTCTTAAAGTTGCCAAGTTTGGGAACTACTGCTCTAGAGGTTCCTCCTCTGTGTGGGAGAGCGAGCATTGACGCCAACAGGCCCCTGAGTTCAAAGCAATGGCCGAACCTTTTAGCGTTAGAGATGGGCAGATTTTCTAAAGAAAAGCTCTGCTTGTTCCTTTTTCAAGATGCTTCTCTGCTGGGAATCTTGCAACATCAGCCCGAGAGGAAAAGATGTCGTTGGGCCCTTGGAGATGACTCACGCGGGGCCAGGCCTGCCTCTGATGCAAACCTGGGACGGAAACGGCCTTTGCAGAGCCCCCCCTCCCCTCCCCCCAGGAAGGTCTCGGCTGCTGCGGTTAAGGCAGGGTCTCGATTCTGCCAGATGCCCAGAGGGGCAGAAGCTGCTTTCAGGGAGAGAGAAAACTGCAGCTTTCAAAAGAGTCCCATCCCCCCCCCCCCGCCCAAGGAAGGGAGGAAGGAAGCTAGGAAGGGAGGGAGGGAGGAAGGGTGAAAATGGAGGAAAGAAGGAAAGAGAGGGGAGGGAGAGAGGGAGGAAGGAAAGAAAGAAGGGAGGGAGGAAGAGAGGGAGGAAGGGTGGAGGGAAGGAGAGGGAAGGGAGAGAGGAAAGAAGGGAGGGAGGGAGGAAGAAAAGAAGGGAGGGAGGAAGGGTAGAAGGAAGGAGAGGGAAGGGAGGGAGGAAAGAAGGAAGGGAGGAAGGGTGTAGGGAAGAAGAGGGAAGGGAGAGAGGAAAGAAGGAAGAGAGGGAGGAAGAAAAGAAGGGAGGGAGGAAGGGTAGAAGGAAGGAGAGGGAAGGGAGGGAGGAAAGAAGGAAGGGAGGGAGGAAGAAAAGGGAGGGAGGAAGGGTGGAGGGAAGAAGAGGGAAGGGAGAGAGGAAAGAAGGAAGGGAGGGAGGAAGAAAAGAAGGGAGGGAGGAAGGGTAGAAGGAAGGAGAGGGAAGGGAGGGAGGAAAGAAGGAAGGGAGGGAGGAAGAAAAGAAGGGAGGGAGGAAGGGTAGAAGGAAGGAGAGGGAAGGGAGGGAGGAAAGAAGGAAGGGAGGGAGGAAGAAAAGAAGGGAGGGAGGAAGGGTAGAAGGAAGGAGAGGGAAGGGAGAGAGGAAAGAAGGAAGGGGAGGGAAGGGAGGGAGGAAAGAAGGAAGGGAGGAAGGAAGGGAAGGAGGGAAGGAAAGGAGGGAGGGAGGACCGTGGAAGAGTCCTGGGGTCACCTGGTTCCTTTTTCTGACATTCTGGCAAGCAAAATCAATGGGGAAGCTGGATTCCTTTAACAACCGTGTTTCTAACTTAACAACTGCAGTGATTCACTGAATGTGGCAAGAAAAGTCGTAAAACGGGGCAAAATTCACTTAACAAATTTCTCACCCAGCAACATGCATTTTGGGTTGTAAGTCAAGAATTCTCTGTATTCCTCTCCTCTTTCTGTAGCTTTTGGCCTGCAAGGCTTTTTCCTGGCCATCCAGATCTTGGCCTTAATTTTATTTATTTATTCAATTGATAATTGCTTCCTGCAATTAGGCTTTCTGGAGCCACCCTTTTCGGCCAGCTTTTAAAACTCTGGATTAGATTTGATGAAGAAAAGGACTTTTGGCTCCTGATGAGTTGTTGGTTTGGAATAGAATCCTGCAAAACTGGAATATTCATCTGTGCTGACCGACTCCAGAAGGTCGTACTGCAAACGTTTTTTTTTTTCCTGTTGTGCCATCAGAGATTGGAAGGTTTTTGGCTTGGATTGAGAAATGCTCAGAGGTTTTTACAGGCAAATCTTTTATTGTGCAATTCTCTTCTTTGCCTTGCCTCTGTCCTGGGCATAACCCTTCACTTGCAAACTTGTTAGAAATGCCATGTGTCTCATCCACGTCTGGATTTTTTAATATATTCCAATTATTGTTTTTTAAAGGACAAGGTAAATATATATTTTGTAAGCACGGAAAGATTCCCAGATGGGTTGCTCAGATTTTGCATCACCAGGCTGTGGCTTCCCAGACTGAAAGTGCTCCTGAGGGTTGTGATGCCTCCTCGACTACTAACATTTTGGGAGAAGCTTTTGAAGAACACGCAAAGCTTCCTTGGACCAACAATAAAGTAAATAGCAACGCTCCTTGTTGCCACTACAGGAAGACCATCAGACGCAGCCAAAAGTCCAGCATCACTTTGATTGGTCTCTCAATCCCTATTTATATCCTATTTATTCATATTGCAGATGTTAATATATTTTAAGCTGGATGCATCTATAGATGTGGATGCACACAAAACGCATCAAGTGTGCATCAGATTAGGTGCACGTTGGACACTGGGCTGAATGCAATAGCAATAGCAGTTAGACTTATATACCGCTTCATAGAACTTTCAGCCCTCTCTAAGCGGTTTACAGAGTCAGCATATCGCCCCCAACAATCCATAGATAGATAGATAGATAGATAGATAGATAGATAGATAGATAGATAGATAGATAGATAGATAGATAGATAGATAGATAGATAGACAGACAGACAGACAGACAGACAGAGATATAGAGGTAGGTAGGTAGATAGATAGATAGATAGATAGATAGATAGATAGATAGATAGATAGATAGATTGCAATAGCAATAGCAGTTAGACTTATATACCGCTTCATAGGGCTTTCAGCCCTCTCTAAGCGGTTTACAGAGTCAGCATATTGCCCCCAACAACAATCCGGGTCCTCATTTCACCCACCTCGGAAGGATGGAAGGCTGAGCCAACCTTGAGCCGGTGAGATTAGAACCGCTGAACTGCAGATAGCAGTTCAGCTAAAGTGGCCTGCAATACTGCACTCTATCTACTGCGCCACCTCGGCAATGAGGACCTAGTCATCTGTAGGACCGAAACCTGCAGGAATGGCCTTCCGGTGTTATTCCCAGCTGGAGCAAAGTTGGCAAGGGGCTGGCATGGGGGGAATCTAACCGTCATAAATCCCTGGAATTTGATCCACTGCCTGTCCGGGAAAGCCCATCAACAGCCTCCTCCTGCCTGCCTGCCTGCTCTCTTTGCCCCAAATACTGACTGCCGTTGCAGTTGCGAGCCTTTGCTCTGTCTTGACAATCCAAGGATCCCACTGGGCTCCATGTCCCATGTTTCCCTCGGCAGCTCCTGTCTCCTCCCTTCCTTTCCTGCTGTTGATTTATCCCTGCTCTGCAATTCAAACCAGATGTGCTCCAGCCTAAACCCCCCCATTAGTGCTGGCACAGAGTCCGCTTTGTAAAGAGGGCGTATGGGTCTCGCTGGCCTCCCTCTGGAGCATCTCAGGGGCTGGTGCCCCTTTCTGTGAACCGCCGAGAGTGTGGGAATTGGCAGAGGAGAGCTTGGGGAAAAGGCCCAGATGCGCCACCGCAAAAGGAGAGGAGGACTCCCTGAGGATCAGCACCCATTATTTAAAAAGAAGAATTTGCTTTACCCTGGCATTTTGCATTTTCTTCCCCTTGAGGCACAGTCACAAGCGGGCACCATTTTCCAGGCATTTATCTCAGTGGGGCACTTCCCTTCGCAGAGGTAGCCGGTGCCAACAAAAGGGTAAAGGAGAGAAATGGGAAACGGCGATTCAAGAAGGAAACGTCCACCCTCCACAGTGCCACCCTGAGCAGAGGCACCTGAATTAGTCTATTAGTGTTCTGATCCCACCCGCGGCTTCCTTTAACCCTCTGTGCCCCTCCTGATGCCGAGGTGGCGCAGTGGTTAAATGCAGCACTGCAGGCCACTTCAGCTGACTGCTATCTGCAGTTCGGCAGTTCAAATCTCACCGGCTCAAGGTTGACTCAGCCTTCCATCCTTCCGAGGTGGGTGAAATGAGGACCCGGATTGTTGGGGGCGATATGCTGACTCTGTAAACCGCTTAGAGAGGGCTGAAAGCCCTATGAAGCGGTATATAAGTCTAACTGCTATTGCTATTGCTATTGATGCCCTCCGTGGGCACGCTTTCTCCAAATAAGTCTCCCTTGGAAGGAGTGGATCTGCCAGAGTGCCAGTGCTTCTGTTGCCAATCGTCCTTCTCTGGGTCCTGGGCTGGTTCCACCACAAAACCGTGGTAGACTAAAGCGCGCTCGATGAAAGCGCGTACGTGACGTCATCACAGCGCGACGAAAACATTGCGCTGTGAGCGGTAAATTTAAAATTAAAGCGAAAACCTTACCCTAACCCCCCCAAACCTAACCCTAACCCTAAGCCTAACCCTTAACCTAACCCTAAACCTAACCCTTAACCTAACGCTAAACCTAACGCTAACCCTTAACCTAACCCTAAACCTAACCCTTACCTTTATGTGAATCGGCTTGCTTTAATTTAATTTTAATTTAATTTATTTTTAATTTTATTTGTCGCGCTGCTGATGACGTCACATACGCGCTTTCGTCGGGCGCGCTTTAGTCGACCGCGGTTTTGACGGGTCACGCCTGGGCTCCCTCGCCCATTCAGCCCTGCCTAGAATCTGCCCGCCCTTCCTCTGTTGACACTGAGTGGGGGCACCCAGTGCCAGGGCATCCAAAGGAGAACCGGAACCCTTTCCCCATGGCTGTGACCCTGGCACCCCTTTGCCCCCTCTCCATTCCTTCCTTCCTTTCGGATTTACCCATCGGAGGCTCATTCCCGCCTGACCTCCCAGTGGGGGATGTCAACGCTCATTCCGTCTGGATGAATCAGCTCTCAGCTGCTCTGCTGCCAGGGAAAGCCGGCTGTGGCATCTCTTCCCGCCCAGCGATGGACGGAGCTGTTACAGGATTTTTGCCAGTGAAAACTCCAAGCAGAGAAAGGCCAGGCGTCAGCTGTGGTTGGGGGTGGGGGGGATTTCCACCTGGTGGTTCATGATGGAGCCGATTTGCACGCAAACTGGGGTGGGAATTTGAGAGCTGGCAAGAAGTCTCGTCTGAAGAGGCGATGCTGGGAATGCCCCAAAGAAAGTCTGGGCACCTGCCTTTCTCCCCTGACTCCCCAGCCAGGATGTGTCCCTATGCAGACAGTCCTGGGCTCTTCATTTGCACTCTTCCGGGCACTGCAAGTTGCCGTCCCTCATGGAGGACAGGCCCTGCTGTCTCCTAGGGTGGGGAAAAGGACCTGCAGTTCCCCCCCTCAAGTGATTTTCCTCCGGCACAGCCAGGGGCCCTTCCACCTCCAGCTTCATCGCCACGTGCAAAGTCTCGAGGCTCCGCAGAAGCTAAATTGCTCTGGGGAATGGAGCGGTTTGGGGGAGAGGACTCCTCCCTCGAGGTGGGCGTTTTGGGGGCACGGGTGGGTCCCTGGGCGGCCACAATGAAGCCTTGCAGAGCCAGCCTCAGACACATCAGAGGATCCCACAAGGCCAAGGCGGGCTCTCCTGGACTGACTGTCCTTTGAACTTCAGCCAGGAGGCTCCCTTGCTGCAGCCCACTTCCAAAGAAAGAGGATCGTGTGTGCGTGTGTGTGTTGTGTTCACTGAGCTGGCCCCCACCTGCAAAGCCAGCACTGCCTTCCCTGTTTTGCACCCTTGGCCCCTTCTAACCATCCAGGCTCCAGACTGACAATAGCAATAGCAGTTAGACTTACATACCGCTTCATAGGGCTTCCAGCCCTCTCTAAGCGGGTTACAGAGTCAGCATATCGCCCCCAACAACAGTCCGGGTCCTCATTTCACCCACCTCGGAAGGATGGAAGGCTGAGTCAACCTTGAGCCGGTGAGATTTGAACTGCCGAACTGCAGATAGCAGTCAGCTGAAGTGGCCTGCAGTACTGCACCCTAACCACTGTGCCACCTTGGCTCTTTCCCAAGCCTCATCCGCCCCACGGACTCTTTCCTTCACCTGCCTGGGGTGGGCTCAGGCCCCGGATAGGCCTCCAAACGCCCGCCAATGCCTGTGCTCAACGCCGGATCCACCCTCTGAGGCCGTGATGGTTAACCTGGTGGCACGGGTGCCAGAGGTGGCAGACAGAGCCCACTCTCTGGGCATGTCCGCCATCGCCAGCTGCTCTTCTGGTTTCTGATGGATACATGCCTTTCTCTGGCCAGCTGATCTTCACAGACACCGAAGCGTTGAAAAACGGACTGAAAACTGCCTGTAAAGTGGTCAAAAACGAGCCATTTTTCGGGCTGTTTTCGGGCTGAAAAATGGCTTGAAAATGGCCTGGAAAACATCTAAAAATGCCCCCAAAACAAGCATGCACGCCCTAGGCAACTGTATTTCCGGCACCCCACCACACACACACACACACACACACACACACACACACACACACATGTCCATGCACATGTGTTCCGGTTTGGGCACTTGGTGCCGAAAAGGTTTGCCATCGCTGCTCTGAGGCTTTGCCTTGGTGCCCGAAAGTTCCCTGCGGCTTCGTCCGTTTGGGAGAAGAAGAGGTTGCAAGAAGGCAGACCCTCCCTGCTCCTTCCAAGACCCAGAAATTGTAGTGAGGGTGGGGTGTGTGTGTCTCCAAAGCAAGTTGCAAGGTGGGCTTCCCCAGGACCCCCCTTTAGGATCCTGGACCCCCCACGGCCTGCGTGATCCTTGAGTGCTATCTCGGGAGGGTTTCCTAGCCCAGAATCCCTACCAGGGAATCCCTTTCCAAGCTGACAAGACGGATGATCTCAGTTTAAGGAAGGGATGATTTAAAATCTTCTGGATCTGGGTGTTTGTAATTTCCTGTGACCATTTTTTTTGTTACAAATGGAGCTCAAAGCAGAATTGCTCCTTCTGGGGATTATGAAGGGAAAGTAACCGAAAGAGATAAAATATTTAATCTTGCACATAATGACAGCAGCGAGAACAGCGCTCGGACAATGCTGGAAAAGGGAAACCTTGGATAATCCCAAAGATTTCTTGATTGCGCAGAGATGGATAAACTCACCTTGGGGTTAAGAAGGGACAAGGGAGACTCAGAATATTACACAGTTTGGAAAAAAACTGGCATCGATGGATAAATAGGAGGAAGATGAAATGTGCAGCTTAGAAACCTAGACGCATCGATACAGGAATGATTAGGAATGTATGAAAATGTATTTGAATAACAAAAAGGTTATGTTAGGACTGTCAAAAAGGATTGTCCCTTACACAAAACTGTTTTTGAAGGTATTTACATTTTAAAGCTTTTCATTTTCAATAAAGGTTTAAAAATAAAAAATAAAAATATCTTCTGGATCAGCAGATGCAGATCTTACCAAAGGCGCCTGCACCCTTCGGGCTGCTTTATTTGGTACCCCAGCAGCTGCTGTGAAAATATCCTCCCACCCCCCTCTTTCCCCCCCCCCCCCAAATCTCCTCCCCTCTCATCATCCTGGCTGCGGAGCCAAAGAGCCTTGGTTTCTCCGGTCAAAGCCAAGGCCGGAGATAACTCAAGAGCAGAGAGTCAAGATTAAACCCCCGTAGACCCAACAGTTCGTCTCCCGGCTTCGTCCACAGAGCGGAGGGAGCCCCAGAAGGAGACACAGTGTCCTCCTGCAAGATTAAAAACCCTCGAAGTGGCCCTGGGGTGGGCAGAGCAAGACGTTGAATCTCTAGCCTCCTCCTAATCTCGGCATCTGCTTTCAAAACATGTTTCTAGTCCTCGTAGGAGAGCCAGCTTCATCTGGGGGGGGGGGGGAGGAGGGAGAGCCTGGCAGCACTGGCAAATTTTACTTAAAAAGTCTTCATGAGCCGATGCCTTTTAATAAAATTTATGAGTCGGAGAAGGTTGGGAGAAGTTTTACACCCAAATATATTTTGTTCTTTATAGTGTTTCCAACTTCCCTTAAAATATTAACAGAACCCCAGGAGGGTCTCGCGCTGGATAATTGACAGGCAAGTTAATCGACTCAAATTAGCAAACTTTCTCAAACCCCCAAATAAGTTGCCCAGACCTAATCCACATTTCAAAGGATAAGGTTTGCAAACACAGAGTTAATTAAGTTAGGTCTCCCAGAGGAACTGCATGGTCATAAGAATATACATACATACATACATACATACATACATACATACATACATACATATATATATATATATATATATGAGCTAAATAGCTTGAAATAGATCTATACTAATCTCCCTTTATTTATTTATCAGCACAAATACAACAAAATGTAACAAAAAGGCAACAGTAAAAAATATTGGGTTTCTGTCTGGATGGTCTCTTATGACGAGCCGAAGTAGTGACCTTCCTCCCATATTTGGGCATACCGGGGGTTGTAAAATCTACTAGATACCTTTCACCCTGGCTTCACTGATAACGGATAAGACCCTGTGGCCTAATGGCTAAGAAATCTGCCTAGTATGCAATATAGCCCAGGTTCAAATCCCAGTAAGGGTATGTCTAGCTGATGAGAGCTAAATAGCTTGAAATAGATCTATACTAGTCTCCCTTTATTTATTTATCAGCACAAATACAACAACATATATATATATATATATACATATACACACATATATATATATACACACATACATACATACATACATACATACATACATACTCTCTCTCTCTCTCTCACACACACACACAGAAGCCCCTCAAGTGTCACCCAAGAACCCACACCTAGACACTTCAAGCTCCCCCTATGAAAATCAGCTGCTGTACCCCACTTCTCTGCGGCTGCCCCTAAAGGCAAAGAGTTTTGATTTTAGGAATAAACATTTCTTCTTTCCTCACAGCTCTCCGGGTCCCCCTTTTATTCATTCTTGCGCAGCCCCGGCTCCAGTTGGAACCCCAAATTATTCTTCTGACAAGGCGGAGAAGAATACATTGCGACGGGGCGGCCAGGCGACCCCCCCGGGGATGGGGGCTGCAGCCATGACTGACAGGGGCCGGTTGCAAATGCCCCCATGTTGATCCCGTGACAGAGGGGGAATGCTTCGACGGTCGTGAGTGCGAGGACTGCTCGTAGCCACTTGTGACGTCAAACGGAAGTTTGTGAGACCGCCTTCTGCCGATTACCTCCCTAAATCGACCAATTAGATCGCACAGATTGGGCCTCCTCCGAATCCCATCTGCCAGTCAATGTCGACTGGCGACCACACGGAGGAGAGCCTTTTCTGTTGCTGCCCCGACCCTGTGGAACGAGCTCCCCATGGAGATCCGTACCCTCACCACTATCCAGACCTTCCGCGCAGCCCTCAAGATCTGGCTCTCCCTGCAGGCCTGGGGATAGGTTCCAATTACCCGCCCGAGTGTTTGATTGCTGAATGAAAGTTGTGTTTTATTATTTTTTCTTTGTGCACATATTGTCTGTTTCTGACCTTGCACCCCCCTCCCCTGTGGTTGTAAGCCGCCCTGAGTCCCCTCAGGGAAAAGGGCGGCATATAAATCCCAATAAACCTAAACCTAAACCTAAAGCAGCCCTTGCCAGCCACGGGGGTGATGCCGCCAGCAGGCTCCTTGGAGCCAAATAATTTCCTTTGGGCGTGCAAAACTCAACCAAGACCGTCCTTGCAGCCAGTTAGCAGTTGGCCATCCCTGGGTGTGGAGCTGCTGAGTCAGCTGGAAGAGAGGGGTGGGGGGGATCCAGAGAGAGAGGGAGGGAGAGAGGAGAAATACATAAAAAAGAAACCAGCCCAAATTACAAGCAGATCCTGGCCAGAGAATTTAGCTAAATTGCCGGTTAGGGCCGTCCTTGAGCGTCTCCATAGGGCTGCAGCCGGGATGGTCTCTCTCTGCCGGGGCTAAATTAGAGAGTGGAAGAGGACTACAGTGACCCTGGGGCTCACCAAGCCACAGGCAGCATCGTTTTAGCCTGGGAGGTTCCCCCGTGTGGGGCGGCAAGCTCTCCAGCCGGCCGCTCTGCCAACCCACCTCCGCATGCTACGAAGCCGCTGCAAAGCCATGGATTTTGGAGAGAGACAAGCCCTTAGTTCAGTGTTCCTCAACCGTGGTAACTTTAAGCTCGCTGGACTTCAACTCCCAGAATTCCCCAGCCGACTTTAAGCTCCCTGGACTTCAACTCCCAGAATTCCCCAGCCGACTTTAAGCTCCCTGGACTTCAACTCACAACTTAAGCTCCCTGGACTTCAACTCCCAGAATTCCCCAGCCAGCATGCTTCCTCCGGGGAAGTGACTGAATGCTGGTGGGATGATAATTCCTAATGTTGCCAGGTTTGGGGTGCTGTATTCTTTAACCCTGCTGGCATTTCCAGGCCTGGCACCGGTCCTTTTCTCACAGGGGGGCAGGGTGGTCTCCTGCTGCACCCCTGGGGGATCTTTGCATCCTGGTCCATGGAGGGGGCGAGGAGGTTTATGACTGCCACTCATCAAGGCCTGCCAGCCTGCCAAGTTCCCCTCCGCCTGTGCCCTCCATCTGATTCCCACAATCGGAGCTTCTCTCCCTTAAGCTGCCTTCAGAAGCTGCGTCAGCTGAACGGCCACCTCGTTTTTTGGGAGGAAAAAAGCCAGGAAAACTGAAATATATATTTTGCAAACATTTTCCCAGCCTTCTTGGCTTCATTTGATTTTCCCTTCTGCCAGGAAAGAGTCCGTGTCTTGGAATTCTTTATGCGCTCCAGCGAGGGCTCCCCGGGAGGTGATCCTGATAAGGCATTTTAGAGCGGGGAGGGGGGGAGAAATCATTTTTGAAACTTAACCCTTCCTTGCCCTCTTTCTCCCAACCTCCTCCCCCTCCTCCCTGCGTTCTCCCGGGGTCCTTAAGAAACTCAGCGCAAAGGAAGGTTTCAAGTTTCATTTGCAGGCTTGACTGGAATAAAAGTATGGTTCTCTGGAAGAGCCTTAATCAGAAACCTCTGTCTCTGTGTGTGTGTGCGTGTGTGTGTAACACAACCGCCCATTACGGACTCTGGAAGAGGCAGAGAAGAGGAGGGATTTGCTGCATAATTTGAGATTCCTCCATTGTATGGACTAGAAATGCATCACCCTCATTTCATTTGCTGGCATCTAATTGAATGGAATTATCCAATTTGCCCAGGGATTGTGGAATAAGCCACAACAGGCCCCATTCACAACCATGTTTCTGCGACAGGCTAAACCAGAACCAAACCACACTCTAAGCTTAGCACGATGCCAAAAATCTGCCTTCTCCAGCAATCTTTCCTCAGTGAGACAGAAGAGGAAAACAAACTGGCTCTTTGAGAAGAAACTTGGTACGTGCTCAGATGCACCCTTGTTTCTCCTGGGGCAAATAATTTGGAAGAACGTGCTATGGACTTAGAACGTGGCTGCTTTGAGCCTTATCTTTTTTGCATCTACAAGTTTTCACCATCCTTTCCATTTCCATTCGAATGCCGGTTAGGGAGCCGTGCCTAACCACAGCCACAAACCGAGAGACAGAAATAGAAGTTTCCAAGTTAGAACAAACCAGCATTTTTTTTCCCCCCCCAGATGGCTTGTCCAAAACTATCGCGGGTATGAAAAGGAAGGAAGGAAGGAAAAGGAAGGAAAGAAAGAGAGAGAGAGAGAGAGAAAGAGAAAGAGAAAGAAAGAAAGAAAGAAAGAAAGAAAGAAAGAGAAATTTCCAATGTCTTTGGGAAGATGTGCAGGACATGAATCTCTCCCCCCCCCCTCCCGTTGTGCCTTGCACGGTCCCTCCCAGTGAGGGGGGGGGGCTCTGCCTCCAGAAGAGAAGAGGAGGGAAGGGACGGAGAGGGGAGCTCTTTGGGGCTGTCCTGCCCTTCCCCTCTTCCTACCCTCCCATTCCCACATGAAACCAGATTTAATGCAAACAAGCTGTCCTGGCTCAGAGCTGCCCAGGACGTTGCGGAGAGCAGAGCAGAGCGGAGCGGAGCCCATCCAGGCGCCCCGAACTCGGAAAGAAACTTCCCGTGAGGAACCAGCTGCCTTCCCACCTCCTCTTCCCCGGGTGAGTCCCTGCCAGGCGCTTCTCCTGCCCAGTTGGGCTCTCTCTGCCATTCTCCCTGGCACTGGGGAATCGTGGTGGGATCCTGTCACCCCTCCCGCCCTGCCAGGCACCCCGGGGCACTTTTAAAGACCACTGCAAGGGGGCCAAGAGCTGGCCTCCGCCCCTGATTTAATTCCAAGGATGAGGAAAGAGCCAGCAGGGCCTGTGAGTGCCAGTCAGAGAACCCCCCCCCCTCCCCTGCCGCTGCATCTGGAGGGTTGCCACTGTGAAGAGGCGAGAAGGGTGGGCAGTTGGGGGGATGTCCGGTAGACTTCAGAGGCCAACGGAGGCTCCCTGCTGACCGACTGCCTCTAATCAAAGTTTGGCACAGCCGCAAATGTTGGCTTTGATGCCCACAGCCCTTTTGCCGCCGTCTCTTGCCATCGTGTGCCCAGCCCTTCAGAGCTGCGAGACGGGCACCCACCTGCCTCTCCAAAGCTGCAAAGGTCGGGTCAGGGTAGGCAGGCTTTTGAGGGGAGGTCTGGGGATCCAAGCCCCAACACTCCCACTCACCTTGACCAGGTCTCTTCTCTCTCCATCCCTTCCCCGAACGGATAGGTTTCCACGCTGGGATTTCCTTTCTCCTGCACATGGGCAAAGGGCTTCTGCTTGGCTCGCAAGCGGGCCCTGTGGTGCCTCCCCTTCTGCAGGGGGAGCCTGGGGGCTGGAATGAGAGAAGAGCCCCCCCCTCCACCTGAGAACCATCCCCTATCGATAGCCTTTATGGCTGCATCCTTCCTCTGACTTCGCGGACTTTACAATATTAACAAGAAGTAAATTTAAAGGGATTTGCCTGTCTTTTCGAATCAGACATTTATAAATTCTTCTATCATCTCCATCTCTTTCTCTCTTTCTATTTCTTTATCTTTTCTCTTTCTCTCTCTCTCTCTCTCTTTCTATTTCTTTCTCTCTCTCTCTCTCTTTCTTTCTCTCTCTTTCTCTCTTTCTATTTCTTTATCTTTTCTCTTTCTCTCTCTCTCTCTATTTCTTTCTCTCTCTCTCTTTCTCTCTATTTCTTTCTCTCTCTCTTTCTCTCTATTTCTTTCTCTCTCTCTTTCTATTTCTTTCTCTCTCTTTCTATTTCTTTCTCTCTCTTTCTATTTCTTTCTTTCCTTCATTCTCTCTCTTCCTCTCTCTTATTTTTCTTTCTTCTCTGCTCTCTTTCTTTTTTCGTCCTTCTATTCTTCTCTCTCTTCTATTTCTTCCGCCTTCTCTCTTCCTATTTCTTTATCTTTTCTCTTCTTCTCTCTCTCTCTCATCTCTAGTTTCTGTTCCCTTCTCTCTCTATTCCTTCCCTCTCTCTCTCGCTTCTCCTCCTATTATTCTTTCTTCTCTCTCTCTCTTCTATTTGCTTTCTCCTCGCTCCTTCTTCTTCTTTCTATCTATCTATCTATCTATCTATCTATCTATCTATGCTATCTATCTATCTATCTATCTATCTTATTGTGATTCAAAAGCAGGCTACTGCTAGATCAGCAGGTCAGCGTGCAAATCTTCACCGGCTCAGGGTGTGACCTCAGGCCTTCCATCCTTCCGAGGTGGGTAAAATGAGGACCCAGATTGTTGGGGGCAATATGCTGACTCTCTGTAAACCGCTTAGAGAGGCCTGAAAGGCCTATGAAGCGGTATATAAGTCTACTGCTATTGCTTTTGACTCAGTGAGCCCAAGTACAGGTGGACGTGTTCCTGGGGGCCCCAGGGGGCTGGAAAGTACAGAAGCCCCCACCCCTGAAATAAAGTAGAGTTAAATATCCCCTGTTGTGGTCCGGAGTCTGCAGCTGGCTCTTTTGTGGGGGGGCTGGGGGGGGGGCTGGGATCCCGAGCAGAGTCTGGACCGTTGATTTAATTGCCATTTGATAATTTGTTCCTGCCAAGGAGAGTCAGAGAGATCTCAGATTACAGAAAGCTAAAGAGGGTTTAGAGAATATGTTATGCTTTTGGGGAAGGAAAGAAGGAGGGAGGGAGGGAGGCTGACAATGTATTTAGTCTGAGCAAAGCCACAAGGGTTGGAGACATTCCCAGCAACCAGGATTGAAGAAGGGAGGACTGCTTTTTCCCAGATGCTACAGCAGGGGGATAAAAAAAGTTGATTTTTTTTATTGGGGTGCTCTTAAGTTTGATGTTTACATCAAGTTTTAGACAGTGGAGCCTCCATCCTCAGCAGCAGCCTACCTGGGACTACCAGAAATGGGAATGGTGGTGCCTGAGCTGCTCAGAAACATTTGGTTGGCTCCTATTGGAGGAGGAGATCCTTAAACAGGGGAGGGGGAGTGCAAGGCAGACCTTCCCTCCCTTAACCTACAGTTCTTCTACCCTGGGAACGCAGAGGATTCGGGATGCCAGACAGGACTGGAAGCTAGTTTGGGGAGCCAGAGAGGTGCCTCTTCCGATCATCAAAGAGCTCCAGGCCCCCCGAGATGTCCCCCCATCCAAAAAATGTGGATGACCTTTGGGGGGGGGAGAGATAGGAAAGAAAAGGAGGAAGTTGGAAGATGAAGGGTGTTTTATCGCAGCATCACAGAAAATCCAATGAAAGAGGATGGAGATCAGGCAAAATGTGACCCATGGACTGCAGAGAAATCCTCCTTGGTGGCTCCTGGGGGTGGGGTGGGGTGAGGGGGCTGGCAAATCTCCCTGCAGATGCTCTTGGTCTCCTCCGATCCACCACGATCCCCAAAATTGTTTTAGGAGAGCTGAAAAGCCGGAAAGCAACTGCTGGAAAGGGGGAGAAGGGGGACCGATCACATCTGGCAGCTTGCCCAGGACCTTCCAGCTGTTCCAACCCCTCCCACCTCCAGATGTCCAGACCACCCACTCTGGGGGCTGCAGGAAGGCTCCAGGCTGGGCAAAGGGGGCGTGGGTGCATGTATTGCCCTCAGCTGGCCAAGAAAGGATTGGCTTTCAGTTTGGCTGCTTTTTGCAAAACATCTGGAGTTTGGAAAAGGTCTCAACGCCTGGGCAGTCTCCAGGGAAGGGCTAGCCTCTGACCATGTGCAGAAGGGCATCCCTGCGCCTCTCCCTGAGGCTTCTAGGCGGGACTTCTCAAGTCGTTTGAGTTTCCAAATTAAGACCAGGATGTGTGTCCTGAGAGAGAGAGAGAAAGGGAGACAGACAAGGAGAGAAAGAGAGAGAAAAGAAGGGACAAACAGAGAGGAGAGAAAGAAGAAGAAGAAGAAGAAGGGAGGAAGAGAGAGAGATAAAAAAGAAGGGACAGAGGGGAGAGAAAGAAGAAGAAGGGAGGAAGAGAGAAAGAGGGAGAGAAAAGGGAGCGAGGAGAGAAATGAGAGAGAGAAAGAGAGAGAGAGACAGGAAGAGAGAAAGAGAGAGAGAAAAGGGAGAGAGGAGAGAAATGAGAGAGAAAGTGAGAGAGACAGGAAGAGAGAAAGAGAGAAAAGAAGGGAGCAACAGAGAGGAGAGAAAGAAGGGGGAGAGAGAGACAGAGAAAGAGAAAAAGAGAGAGAAAAGGGGGAGAGAGAGAGAAAGAGAGAGAGAGAAAAGAAGGGACAGAGAGGAGAGAAAGAAATTGGAAAGTGGGAGAGAGTGAAAGAGAGAGAGAGAGGAAAGGAGAGAAAGAGAGAGAGAAAAGAAGGGAGCAACAGAGAGAAAGAAGGGGGAGAGAGAAATAGACAGAGAAAGAGAAAAAGAGAGAGTAAAAGGGGAGAGAGAAAGAAGGAGAAGGAATGGAGACATTTCTTCTTGAACTTTCTTTGTTTAGATCTACCGGATAGATTAATGGGGCCTAAAGTAAACCTCACCCAGCAGGGAAGAGCAATGGCGTTCTTGACTGTCTCAGCCCCGGCCAGCCGGCCGTTTCCGTTGAGAAGCTCCATGCTCAGGAATGTCTCCTGCTGCCAGCTGTGCTCCGCTCGGGCCAAACCGAGATCCTTAAACACCACCGTCCCAAGAATGATTGAGGGCAGCTGAGGCTGCAAACCGACTCTGGGCATGGAGCGGATTCCCAAATCCTTTGCAGCCCGGAAGTTCTCCCTCTCTGAAGACAGAGCCTAGCTCTTCTGAATCCGGACAGACCACAATAACTCCATTGCTCCCCCCGCCAATTGAAGAGACACCCCAAATGAACGGACAGATGTGTATGACTGCAGCTGCTTCTGAAGCTGAATCGGAGTTTGGGGCTGCATCTCTGCCCCCCGTGGAAGAATCTTAACCCTGGTCAGACCACCAACCCATGGGATGATCCAGGCTCCCTAGCTCAGTGTTTTTCAACCTTGTCAACTTGAAGATGTCCGGACTTCAACTCCCAGAATTCCCCAGCCAGCGAATGCTGGCTGGGGAATTCTGGGAGTTGAAGTCCGGACATCTTCAAGTTGACAAGGTTGAGAAACACTGTCCTAACCACTGCTGGGGAATTCTGGGAGTTGAAGTCCAGACATCTTCAAGTTGACAAGGTTGAGAAACACTGTCCTAACCACTGCTGGGGAATTCTGGGAGTTGAAGTCCAGACATCTTCAAGTTGCCAAGGTTGAGAAACACTGCCCTAGCTAGCTAGCTGCCTTTCTGGAATTGGGGGGAAGAAAGTCAGGGTCTTAAGCTTGGAAACCTCTCCACGCTCCCCTTTTGCCTTCTAAAGATCAGGGGCTCATTCTGAGACTCCCCTTCCAAGCACCCTAAGCTGGTGTGGCGAGGACTTGCTTTGGCCTGAGGTTTGAAAATTCAGGGTCCGTTTATTGTTCCAATCCCCGCAGATTTTAGATAGGATAAAGGAATATTTTTACGACCATCCCAAACCAGGATTGCAAACAAACAAATGAGCATTAGAAATCAAGGGAAGGCAAGATCAACTATTACAGTTGGTGGAGGCTCAAAGATTTTATACAAGAACAATGTAAAAATGGGCATTTGGGGCTGGGGGAGGCAGAAAAGAGACTGAGGGGCGCAAATATTTTGATTTTCCTGCCTGGTTGCAGTTCTTCGGAATGGTTTGTTTTAGCAGTAGCCATAGCAGTTCGACTTATATACCGCTTCATAGGGCTTTCGGCCCTCTCTAAGCGGTTTACAGAGTCAGCATATCGCCCCCAACAATCCGATAGATAGATAAATAGATAGATAGATAGACAGACAGACAGACAGACAGACAGACATATAGAGATAGATAGATAGATAGACAGACAGACAGACAGACAGACAGACAGATAGATAGCAATAGCAGTTAGACTTATATTCCGCTTCATAGGGCTTTCAGCCCTCTCTAAGCGGTTTACAGAGTCAGCATATCGCCCCCAACAATCCATAGATAGATAGATAGATAGATAGATAGATAGACAGACAGACAGACAGACATATAGAGATAGATAGATAGATAGACAGACAGACAGACAGACAGACAGACAGACAGATAGATAGCAATAGCAGTTAGACTTATATTCCGCTTCATAGGGCTTTCAGCCCTCTCTAAGCGGTTTACAGAGTCAGCATATCGCCCCCAACAATCCATAGATAGATAGATAGACAGACAGACAGACAGACAGACAGACAGACAGACAGAGATATAGAGATAGATAGATAGATAGATAGATAGATAGATAGATAGATAGATAGATAGATAGATAGATAGATAGATGATAGATAGCAATAGCAATAGCAGTTAGACTTATATACCGCTTCATAGGGCTTTCAGCCCTCTCTAAGCGGTTTACAGAGTCAGCATATCGCCCCCACAGTCTGGGTCCTCATTTCACCCACCTCGGAAGGATGGAAGGTTGAGTCAACCTTGAGCCGGTGAGATTAGAACCGCCGAACTGCAGATAGCAGTCAGCTCTAAACTTATTTTCTCTCTGGAAAGGAGAAATCCTTCCAGAAAAAAGGTTTCTTTGATTCAAAGCCCTCCGAAGAATAACAGGTCTGTCCCTTGTGCTTTTCCCCCCACTCAGAAACTTGTGTGTCCCTTGGAACCTTCCCATGGCGGCCATGCGTGACATCTGCCTGCTTCTTCTCTTGATGCTGCCCTTCTGCGCCTCAAGATCAGTTCAGAACCTGGCCCTGGAAGAGAGCGAGGGGAGCGGAGACAGCGAGGGGGCTCCCCCCGACCCCACTACTGCCAGGGCGGCGCTGAGTGTGAGCCCCACCTCAGGGAGCCTGGTGGTCGATTCGGTCAATGGAACCTTGCATTCGTTCAACCTCCTGGACGGCATCGTGAACTTCTTCCAGACCTACATGCTCCTGATCGTGGTGGTGGGCTCCCTTCTCCTCATCTTCCTCTCCATCGTGTGTGCGGCTGTCATCACCCAGCAGAAGCACAAGGCCTCCGCCTACTACCCCTCCTCCTTCCCCAAAAAGAAGTACGTGGACCAGAACGACAAGGCAGGGGGGGCCAAGGCCTTCAGCGAAGTCCCTGAGAAGCCCTCCGATGAGAGCCAAGAGGAGCCGGTAGATTCCACCAAACAATTGCAGGCGGACATCTTAGCTGCTGCCCAGAACCTCAAGTCTCCCACCAAGGCCGTCATGGCGAATGGGAAAAGTGGCCCCGTGGAAGACCCGCCAGTTGAAGGGAAAGAGGAAGGGGCCCCAAAAACAGAAGAGGCGGAGGAGGGCAGCTCCAAAGAGGAGGAAGAAGAAGAAGAAGAAGGAAAATCACCAACGGAGGCTGAGATGCCTCCAGAGACATCAGCTCCAAACAGTTTGGTGGATGCGGAGACCAGAGAAGAGGAGGTCCCACCTGGGGTGGAGACCCATCCATCTCCACCTGAGGAGTCCAAGGAAGCCCCACCCACCGAGAAACCTGCCGTTCCTGTCTCAGAAGGCCAGGAGGAGCAGAAGGAAGAGCTCAGTGCTCCACTGACTCTTGACCCCACAGAAGAACCCCAAAACTGAATGGGGTCAGTTCCCATCACTGGCGGGACAGCTTATAATATGAAACCTACAGGGATCTGTTTATCAAACAGAGGGGAAGCAGATCTTTACCTTACCTGTAAAGGAGACACGTTAGCCACCTCCCACCCTCTCAAGAAACACCTGAAAGGTCTACATTGTTGTGATTTTGCTTTAATGGACTTTCTTCAGTTATGACAACTTGCCCAAGTCTTGCGCCCTCCAGGTGTGGAAGACCAAGACTTCCATCATCCCCTGCCAACCTGCCCAGGGAGGTGATGAGAGTCGCTTAACACATCTGGGGGGTGGGTGGGAGGGAAGCTGAGTGACCGCAATGTCATAATGTAGCTACTCAACCAGATATCATTGAGCAGGTAAGGTAGAACTTATTTTAGAAGACCAGTTGAAGACACATTGACCTCAACGTGCTTCCAGGATTCTTCTGGAGGAACCATCCTAGTTTCGTCCTCCAGGACTTTCCCACTTTCAGGGAGAACATATCTGCACATACATAATATTTGAGGTGGGCCCTTTGGGTGAGCATTTAATTCTATTTATATCAATCCTTAATTCTGGACCAAGGTTGTGTGCAGAGATGATTGGTCAACCTTTCTGTCAACTATGAAGTCATCCAGATCTTTATTTCCCCCCCCTCTCCACTGCTGATGAGATGGTCTTTGGGCAAAGGTGAAGTTATTTCATACCTGTCCTTCTTTTAAAGCCAACCTTGGCTCAACTCTGTTTAGTTGTCCCTTATATCAATCATTAGTTCATTTACTTTTGTTAGTATCAGCTCTGAAAGTTGAACCCGGGGCCCGTATATAGTTTCAGAATGGCCAACCTGAATTCAGTTTTTTTAAGTACAATTTCCGCCCAAGCGATGATAATGATGTACAATGGATCCACCATTCAGTCCAATTTTTTTTTTTTTAATCTGGTTTCTGAGAATCCTTAACTCCCAAATTCTACAGCTGCTTGAGGAGATCTGATTATCCAACCAACTTTGCAAGGAATCTGATGACATTTTTGAAAATTATTCCTCTTTAAGGTCAACAAATATTCAGACTTTTGTGTGGAGGGGAAGAAAGACGGTGAGGACTTTCATGAGTGAATGAAGCCCAACAAAGGTGGATTTTTATGTATGTTCAATCTGGAAGTTCTTCACTTGTCAAGATCTTCAGAGGAGAGAGATTCAAACCCATTGAAAATGTTTTCTGGGCTTTTCAAAAGTCTGTTATGGGTGGGGAGGGGGGGGAAGACTTTGGGTCTTTTTAAAAAAAATGTTTTTATACTTTGACGGGGGACATTGGATTTCAGATTCCCAGGTCCTAATCTTTCTGGGTCAACTAGAAAAAAACGTTTCAGCAAGCCTTAGAGCTGAAGAAGCAAGTGAGATTAACGTGGTTTGGGACAAGCCTTGAAGAAGCTGGGTGCCAGGGAGAACACATTTGCAACAACCAAAACACACACACACACACACACACCACCCTTCTTAATTTTTCCCAGCCTCTTTGCAAAGGTTCTGCTGATATTTATGACTTTCCCTCCCACTGGGGATCTCCCAGGCTGACCCTTGTAATCCTAGTAAAAACATCTATAAATTTAGCTGACCAAGAGATTTATTGTAGTTTTGAGGACTTATCAGGGATGGGGTTTTAATAGGCTGACCCTCTCTGGCAGAATCTCTGCAGCCCTACACTTTCAAGGCTTATTTTGGAATGAGGGACTCTAACGAGGCTGTAAAAAAGCCACATTTGCAACCAGCTGAAGTGGGTTAGCATGAAGAGGGTCTGGTGAACCTCTCGGCAACTTTTTCTAAGGGCTCCCTAAACCTTGAAACGCCAGGAAGGACACAGTGTGGATTAAAAACACAAAATAAAACGTCTTCACAGCCCAGATGTTCCAACCCAGCCCATGTGCGGCTAATGTCCAGGTGTGGCAGAAACCAGATGCCCAAACATCTGGAACTGTGTCCCTCAAGCTTTAAGGCAGTGTTTGTCAACCTTGGCAACTTGAAGATGTCCGGACTTCAACTCCCAGAATTCCCCAGCCAGCATTCGCTGGCTGGGGAATTCTGGGAGTTGAAGTCCGGACATCTTCAAGTTGCCAAGGTTGACAAACACTGCTTTAAGGTGTTGGCACTTCAACTCCCAGAATTCCCCAGCCAGCAGGGTTAAATGGGTTGGGGTGGCCAATGATTTTTTTAAAAAATGGCCCAAATTTAAAGAAATGCCGTCACTGTCATTTTCCTTCCCCTTGCCTTAAGCCTACAATGAGTCCACGTGTATTTTTCTCCATTATAGACGTATGTTTCATTAAAAAGAAATGATAAAGCAGGCTTGTGTGGATGTGTGAATGAGGACTGGGTAGTTTTCATGCCTCTGAATTTTCCAGGCGGCGTATCTGAAATAGCAAAAGGCTTCTTGGTTATAGAAATGGAAGGAGGTCTCTCCCTCCCACACCCCACCACCAAAAAAAAAGACAGTTCTTGCTTAATATGCAGCTCATAAAATCTCGCGTCTTTCTTGGAAATGGTCCCTCCAAGTCTCGGATTACGCCCAAATCACTCCTCAAAATCTGAATTACTGGATTTGCACAGTTCCTCCTTGACCCACTGGATTATTTGTCCTCCCTCGTCATGCCGGTTTTTTGCTTTAAAAGCATCTCTTGGGATGCTTCTCATGCTTTGGGGCGGGTTAGCTTTTCGGTCTTGGTGGCTAGACTGGAAAAGGGGGAGCAAAGATTGTTGTGAAACGTCTTTCTCTCCTCCTGGGATTAAAAGAGGAAATAGCCGGCATTCTTGGGCCAGAAAGAGAGCATCGCAGGGGCCTCCGGATGGAGATTTCCCCCTTCTTCCAATCGGGTGTTCCGGATTCTGCCGTGCTGTGGTATTTTGGGGGGATTCTGCCTTCTTTGAAGGCTGCAAGCAGCTCAGCTAAGGCAGGGGAGGACTGGGGTGGAGGGAAACAGGCCTTGAGGGTGGTCTGGGGTCTTCTAGCAGGCACCAGAGGTGACGTGATGCTGCTTTCCTGCCCTAATTGGCACTGCCATGCCCTCTCCTTGCCAGCTCTGTCTTCCCTCTTCTGCTTGCAATGAAACAAGGGCAGGCAGCCCTACTTGGGAAGGGTGGCAAAATATTTGGGCCCCTCTCCTTCAGGATTGTCCCAAAGGCGTTTTTCAAAAGGCTGCTAGTTCTATTTCTATTTCTGTACCCCACCGTTCAATCAGAACCGAAGAGGCTTCTTGGATGAGAAGCGAAATGCTTTCAAAGAAAAAGAAAAGTCTAGTTGTCTTTTGAAAAGCATCTTTGGGACCCGGATGATTGACAATCTCCGTAGAGATTTATCCTTCGAGATGTTCCCCATCGTGGAGGGGAATCTCCCAGCCCCTCACTTTCTTGACTGTTGCTAAATTCCCAGGGTTCTTTATATATATTTTTTGGTTTAAGTGCTCTGTCCAAATGCAAATCACACAGAATAACGGAGTTGGAGGGGACCTTGGAGGTCATCTAGTACAACCCCATGCTCAAGCAGGAGGCCCTTTCCGTCCTCTAATCTCTTCTTGAAAACCTCCAGTGATGGAGAGCATCCACAACCTCTGGAGGCACATCGTTCCACGGATGAATCGTTCTCACGGTCAGGAAATTTCTTGGTTCGAGGCTGGATCTCTCCTTGTTCAGATGTGGGTATCATATCCACTTAGCTGAAAGCGGAGACGGCCTTCCTTGCTGGGTCCTTTAAGGGAAGCTGCAATCCTTCCTCACACCTTTGGCCCGTGACGGGTAACCTGGAGTCCAGTTTGGGACCCTTTTCATCAGCAAGAGGGCGGAAGACTGGGGTGCATCTCTCTCCCCTCTGCATGCTTTCAACCCTGAAGGCTCAGCCCTGATTTAAAACCCCCCGAGTCTTGATCTGCAGGCACAGCCTGTCTCCACTTTACGTCAAGGCCCTCCAGCAGAGAAAGCCTTAACATTTGCAATTTGCGTAATTTCTCAGAAGCAGAAGCAACAACCCCGTGGCAAGGTCAGTTGCCCGTGTGCGAAGGAGAGATAGGAAGTGTGCAAAACTAAACAACCCTCCCCAATTATTCCCCCCCCCTTCCCTTTCTCTGAGCACAAAACAGCTGAACTTGGAAGCATTTGGTCAGGCTGTTTTTAAGGAACAAAACCTGCAACACTTTTTGAGCATCACCGAGCAGGGAAAAACTCTGTTTCCTAAACGTTTTTTCCCCCTCTGGACTCGGAGAACTTATAAAAGGGGGGGGACATGTTTTCTGAGGAGGTGAGGGGGAAGGTGGAGATGTTGGCCAGGTACTGGAGGCACCACCGGCCACTTTTGATAGTGCTTGGGGTGGGGGTGGTGGGGGAAAGAGAGCCCGATTCAAACTTCTGCCGTTCAGCAAAGACGGCACGAAATGCTGATCCTGAATTCAGGAGAAACCTCAAGCCTAAAAATGGCTGCTGGGAGCACCGAAGGTTTGGGCCGTTCCTGGAACAAAGGGAGGCTTGTAATTTAGCAGTTGCTGTGGGTTTTCTTGTGGCCGGCATGGTCCAGATTTAGAGAAATCTGCCCAATATTTGTGGCGTCGCAGAGAGAGTTTCGAGAACATCCACTCCTTTCATTTCTGACCGCCTTCCTCCAAGGAGAGCTTCGGCCGAAGGCTTCTCGGCCTCCCTCCCTTGCACTGTGGTGGCCCCTTCCCATCCCAGGGCTATTGAAAGCAAAAGCCCCTTTGGCCTTGTGGGTCTGCCTTTGAACTGGGCTTGTCATAAACCAGGATCTCGCCCCAACTGACATGCCACCGGAACAAACCGTAGGAGAACTTGGGGCAGCAAGGATGCGTTTGTTGAGCATCCAGGAAGATTGAAGAGAGAAAAGCAATGTCGTCACTATCTCGGCATCGTTTCTTGGAGAGCTTTTCAAAGGGGAGAAATAGAAATAGCAATAGCAGTTAGACTTATATACCGCTTCATAGGGCCTTCAGCCCTCTCTAAGCATATCGCCCCCAACAACAATCCGGGTCCTCATTTTACCCACCTCGGAAGGACGGAAGGCTGAGTCAACCCTGAGCCGGTGAGATTTGAACAGCCGAACTGCAGTCAGCTGAAGTAGCTTGCAGTGCTGCATTTAACCACTGCATCACCTCGGCTCCTTGTCATCTGCTTTGGGGAAGGAAAACTCGATTCTAAAACTCGGGGCAGCCTAGAAATGGGTCGGGTCCATCCCTTTCGGCCAAATCTTCTCTTCGCCAGAAGGGGCCCTTCGGAGGCAAAATATTTCAGGAGGGTTTATTTTTAAGCGTCTCCTTTTTGCCTTTGGATGGGGGAGGCCTATTGTTGACTGGGGAGTGGATTATCCAGTTGCTGGGTTCAGTGGCTGGCTGGCAGGCAGGCAGGCGATGCTTCGGCAGCTGCGGACTGTTTTGGTTGGAAACCTGAGCTGCTGATTAAAATGGCCCCAAAATACAGGGTGGCAGCTGGCACTAGGCGGGCAGGCAGGGGTGGAAAACCTTCGCCTGCTTGTCAGCATGCACTTCTCCCGGGCCCCTCAAGAATGCAGGGGCAGGTTTCCCTGGCTTGGGTAGCCTTTGCAGAAGAGAATTGCCACATTGGGGACTGTCTCCATCTCATCACCAGCCTAGACATGTCAATGGACGCCTAATTTAAAAAGACTCCCTTCTGGTGCCTTCAATAGAGCCTCTTATTCTCATTAGGTAGATTAAAAAAAAAGAATCAAGAGGAGCAGCTGCCGTTTTGCATGTGCTGTTAGAGTGCAGCAATGCAGGCTACTTCAGCTGACTGCAGTTCAGCGGTTCAAATCTCACCGGCTCAAGGTTGACTCAGCCTTCCATCCTTCCGAGGTGGGTGAAATGAGGACCCAGACTGTGGGGGCGATATGCTGACTCTGTAAACCGCTTAGAGAGGGCTGAAAGCCCTATGAAGCGGTATATAAGTCTAACTGCTATTGCTATTCTCTCATGCTGGTTTTCCAATCTATGCCAGACAGTCCAGTTCTATCAGATTCTGGGGACGAGCACAAGCTGATAGATACCACCAGCCATCAGGGTGAAAAATGCCAAAAAATGTCATTAGGACTGATTAAAAAAAAAATGTGGTGCGGTATTTCTCAAGCTTGGGCACCTTGAAGATGTGTGGACTTCAACTCCCAGAATTCCCCAGCCAACAAGCAACTGTTCGCTGGCAGATGGGTAGTTTGGCCTGGTGGTTAAGTCACCAGGCTAGAAGCCAGGAGAGATGTGAATTCTAGTCCTGCTTAGCCCTGAAAGCTGGCTGGATGACTTTGGGTCAGTCCCTATCTCTCAGCCCAACCCACCTCACAGGGTCCTTGTTATAGGGCAGTGTTTCTCAACCTTGGCCTCTTGAAGATGTCCGGACTTCAACTCCCAGAATTCCCCAGCCAGCGAATGCTGGCTGGGAAATTCTGGGAGTTGAAGTCCGGACATCTTCAAGTGGCCAAGGTTGAGAAACACGGTTATAGGGAAAAGAGGAGGAAGGAGTACTAGGTATGTTCTCCACCTTGAGTTACTTATGAAAATAGTAACGGTGTGATATAAATGAAGAAAACACAAATTAAAAAAAACCCTCATCATTCTTCAGAACAAACATATATTATTATCTCTGCATGTGTTACACAAGCTGAACAACAAACAAATCTGAAATTTGTGTATTAACAATCAGGTGAAATAAAATATATATTTCCTTCTTTATAATTCTAATCTAGAAAATAGCAGAGACACCTTTCCTGTAGTTATCAGGTCTATCCCTCGTGTTAGGGGAATTTAAAGCAGCAACATAAAACCACACTGCTCTTACCTCCCCCCACCCCCGAAAATCAAGGACCAGAATTTTAGTTGTAAGCCCAAAGAGCCTCCATACTGCTCTAAATCTACCCCTGGAGGGAGAACACTGGGGTGTCATACATCATTGCCCGTCCCTGTGGACTCAAGGGTCGTACCTGGGACCTTGCTTTGGAACTAAGAGACAACTTTAACCCCCTCCCTCCCTTTTCGGTGGCCATCCCTAAGGCTACAAATCAAATCTCAGACGAAGATCTTTCACACAGATAAAAGGAAAAAAAAGCCAAGAGCAAAAAGCTGCGGCAAAGTCAGTCTGTCCTGTTGGCTCTAGTACAGTCTTAACATTGTGCGTATGAGTTGTGCGTCTCTCCAAATGGCGGATGGGTGAAGCTCCTAAGATATCGTGCTGAGGCTACAAGTGGGATGAAGGGAAGCTGGCTCCCAGGTCTTGAGAGGCAGAGGAGCCCTACATACTGGCTGCGCTCTTCCCAGGTCCAGACGGGTTTGACCCCTGCTTCAACTTGTAATCTGCCAAGGCAGCCTTGATGGCGTCTTCCGCTAGCACTGGAGGGAAGGAGCGGGAGACAGAGAGAGAAACGGTCAAGAGCTTGGAAACATGGGATGCTCTTTGTTTCCCCTTTGTGGGGAAAACAAAGGGTTCCAGGAACGCAATCAACAGTGAAAACCCTACTCACTTGAGCAGTGCAGTTTCACTGGCGGCAGGCAAAGCTCTTTAGCGATATCTGTATTTTTTATCTTCAAGGCTTCGTCAACCTGAAATTGACCCAAATTGAGAGTTTAGCAAGGCCGAGATAACTCTTGCCCAAGGATCTCGGCTTACAAAGCGTTTCTCGCTTTATTTTACATGAGAATATGCCCCACCAAGGATGAAGGTTCAACAAATGTCCTCGAGGAAGATGGGTGACGGGGCCGGGACTCTATAATCAGATACGGCCAAGGATTTGAAATGGAGAGCACGTACCGTCTTCCCTTTCACCCACTCCGTCGCCAAAGAACTTGAAGCGATTGCTGACCCGCAGCCAAACGTCTTAAACCTGGCGTCAATGATTTTTCCGTTCTCGTCCACCTCGATCTGAGGGCAGTTACAAAGACCCCCAATTACTGGTCTGTTGGCAAGGCTAAACCTAAAGGGGGCAGGCTGGGGAGGCCTGAGAAAAGCAGGGATTTTGCTTACTTGCAGCTTCATGACGTCACCGCAGGCTGGAGCCCCCACCAGGCCAGTCCCCACGTTCTTCGCCGCCTTGTCCAGGGATCCGACATTCCTGGGATTCTCGTAGTGATCTACCACCTGAAAGGGAAAATTCAGGGCGAAAATGGGACAATCCTTCAGGAGGCTGAGAGAACCCTCCTCATAGAAGAGGGGCAAGGGAAGCCTCCCTTGGATAACAAGGGATTCCTCTCTTCCCCCTTTCAGCTTGTTTGGAGGTTGTGACAGGTGATTGACAAGCTCCCTACCGTGTTTCCAAGAAAATGAGACAGGGGGTCTTATTTTCTTTTGAGCCCTGAAATAAGCGCTTGGCTTTACTTTCCAAGGTGGCGCAGTGGTTAAATGCAGCACTGCAGGCTACTGCTAGATCAGCAGGTCAGCGGTTCAAATCTCACCGGCTCAGGGTTGACTCAGCCTTCCATCCTTCCGAGGTGGGTAAAATGAGGACCCGGATTGTTGTTGGGGGCGATATGCTGACTCTCTGTAAACCGCTTAGAGAGGCCTGAAAGGCCTATGAAGCGGTATATAAGTCTACTGCTATTGCTATTGCTATTTCAGGGAGGTCTTGCTTATTTTTGAGGTGGCGACTGTGGCCACCTCATGGATGCTGCTGTGCTGCGATATTTCCGGGGAGGGCTTATTTTAGGGCATGGCTTATTATCCGGGGGAGGGCTTATTTTCAGGAAAATGGGGTGGAAAGTGAGGTTGGGAGGCTTTTTCGCACCACCAGCGGCTGAAAAGCAAGCCAAGAAGGGATCCCAGGCAATCGGGACTCTTTCTGTCCAGCCCCCCCCCCCCCCAAAATCAGGATCAGGCCCAGCCGATCTTGGGGCAGTTTTGAGTTTCGCTCAAGGCCCTTTTGCTGCTTTTGAGGGCGAGGCAACCGGGGAGAAGGAAAACTCGGCACCTCCGGCTCCTTCTTTTTCTTCTCCGCCCACAGGAGGCAGAAGGCGCCCGGCCCTTCCCTGCGTCCTTCCTTCTCGAGGGAGGCGGCGGGTGGACGGGGATCCTTCCAACTCCCCGCCCCACAAGGCCCGGCCGGCACCCAACCCATACTCCCCTCCTCCCCGTGTCTATTTTGACGGGAACCCGCGTCCTCAAAAGCCTTTTGACAGCCTGGGCCGTGAAAGGGGGCGGGGCTGCGGCTCCCGTTATCGGGAGCGATGGGAGTTGTAGTCCCTCCAGAAGTGGGGGAGGAACGTCTCACGCCTCCGCTCTCCAAGCCCGGCCCACCTTCTCGTGGTAGCCGGCGGCCGGAGGAAGCCGAGCCAGGCCGGGCCTGAGGAGCGCCGCGGCCCTAACGCCGCTCGCCCGCAGCGCCGCCATCTTGTCCGCTTCGCAGTCGCTATGGGGGGGAGGGACGCACGCAGGGTCAACAGAAGGGGCGTGGCGACGCGCCCGTGACGCCATCACGGCCGCGCCAAGGAGGAGAAGGCGCGGAGCCGCCAAGCCACGCCCCTCTTGGCCTTCGAGGAAGGGAGCTTAACCGCTCGCTGCCTGCCAGGTATTTCTTGCGCCGCTGAGGCCGCGGGGGAGAAAAGCAGCCGAGCCTCCGTGTTCAGGAGACGCAAGCGCTGCCTCCCCCCCACGAATGAGAAAATCCGGGCGTTTTCATTTTATATCGGTTTTATTTCGTTTTCATTCTGCCCCCTCGTGGTGCGTGGGTTAGCCCCGCCCCCTCGTTGCACGGTGGGGGGGGGCGCTCGCTCCTCCCAGGGGTCTTTGCGGCAGCCAGAGACCGTCCCTGAGGCCCCCTTCCCCAGGGCTGTCCTCCGCGAGTGCCTGTCTGGAGCGGGGCCTAGCACTGTCCTTCCCGGAGCTCTTCCCACGCCCGCTCGGCCTGCAGCGGAAGATCCAACTTCAGGCCGAAAATCGCCTCTCTTTAAAGGCTCAGGCGCCCGGCTGTCTTCTGGCGGGGTTCTCCCCGGGTCAGGCGCCGCTCGGGGCAGCCCGGAGGAGGCTCGTGGCGCGGAGGTCCTTCCAGGGAAGGCGGCGGCCGCCGGCGGGCGCGATGTCGGACGGGGAGGACGCGGACGCGGCCCTGTCAGCAATCGTCGAGCTGTTGGGGGAGGCGAGCGATTCCGACGAGCGCTGCCCCGCCGACGACCACGAGGACGACGAGGACGATGACTACGACTGCGACCGGCTCTATCAGGAGAGTTTGGAGGACGGCGAGATCGTCCGCCTGGAGGACCAGGTGAGGGGCGGGGCTTCTGGCAGGTGGGCCACGCCCACTCCCCCTCTTTTCCTGCCCCCTTGGGTGGGGGGGGGCGCCCGGGGATAGGAATGAATTGGGGGGGGGACCGACGAGGAAGAGAGGCCGCCTACGAGGCTGCTGCTCTTCGCCAGGAGCCCCTGCCCTGCCCCGAAGGCCTTTGGAGGGGAGGGGTCGGCAGGGACCCCCCCCCTGGTTCCCCAACACGGCTAGTCCTCGACTTGCGACCCCAACGGAGCCCGAAATCTCCGTGGCCGAGCGAGGCAGTTGTTAAAATACTGCTTTGCCCTGCTTTGCGACCTTCCGTGCCGTCATTAAGTTAGCGACGCATTAGTGCAGCGTTTCTCAACCTTGGCGACTTGAAGTCCCGTGGACTTCAAGTCGCCAAGGTTGAGAAACACTCCATTAGTGTAAATTCACCGTGGTTGCTAAGTCAAGTCACCAGGTCCTTAAGTGAATCCGGGCCTTCCCCGTCGACTTTGCTTGACGGAGGTTTGCAAAAGGGGATCACGTGAAGCTGCAGCCGTCGTAAACGTGAACCCAAAGTTTTTGCTTGTTTTTTCCTGTGTATTTTTTTAAAAAAAATTTCCATCACCACTTTTCCCTCATTAATCTTACGGTGTGTCATCTGAGTACAATTTTTGTGTCATCACTTTTAACATTTACATCACTTTTAATATATTCTTATCTTTCCATTTACCTTTACATTTCGATTGCTTTTTAATAGCAGTAGCAATAGCAGTTAGACTTATATACCGCTTCATAGGGCTTTCAGCCCTCTCTAAGCGGTTTACAGAGAGTCAGCATATCGCCCCCAACAATCTGGGTCCTCATTTTACCCACCTCGGAAGGATGGAAGGCTGAGTCAACCCTGAGCCGGTGAGATTTGAACCGCTGAACTGCTGATCTAGCAGTAGCCTGCAGTGCTGCATTTAACCACTGCGCCACCTTGGCTCAAATAGCAATAGCAGTTAGCAATAGCAGTAATAGCAATAGCAGTTAGACTTATATACCGCTTCATAGGACTTTCAGCCCACTCTAAGCGGTTTACAGAGTCAGCATATCGCCCCCACAGTCTGGGTCCTCATTTCACCCACCTTGGGAGGATGGAAGGCTGAGTCAACCCTGAGCCGGTGAGATTTGAACCGCTGAACTGCAGATAGCAGTCAGCTGAAGTGGCCTGCAGTGCTGCACCCTAACCACTGTGCCACCTCGGCTCTAGATAGATAGATAGATTAGATTAGATAGATAGATAGATAGATAGATAGATAGATAGATAGATAGATAGATAGATAGATAGATAGATAGATAGATAGATAGATAGATAGAGAGAGATAGCAATAGCAATACCAGTTAGACTTATATACCTCTTCATAGGGCTTTCAGCCCTCTCTAAGCGGTTTACAGAGTCAGCATATTGCCCCCACAGTCTGGGTCCTCATTTCACCCACCTCGGAAGGATGGAAGGCTGAGTCAACCCTGAGCCGGTGAGATTTGAACAGCCGAAGTGCAGATAGCAGTCAGCTGAAGTGGCCTGCAGTACTGCACCCTAACCACTGCGCCATCTCGGCTCTTTAATTCAACTCCTCCCCAATAATTCTCTTTCCCAATTTATTCAGTTTCCTGTTTGTCTTTGCCTATGTTCATTTTCTATCCAACGATAAAAAACACTCCCATATCTTTTAATACGCCAATTCGTCCTTCCCTTTTAATTGCCAATGTTAATCAGTTCATTTCTGCAGAGCCTAATATTTTTTTTAATTACCGCTCCTTCTGAGGGAGTTTTTCCCATTTTCCAATTTTGCGCGAATACAATTGTGAGCCTGAAGTTTGATTACGTGACCGAGGGGAGGCTGCAAAGGTTTTAAGTGCAAAAAACCAGCCCCCCAGTGGCTGTTGTAACTTTTGAAGGGTCACTAACAAGCTGTTGTAAGTTGAGGACTGTCACATGCAACAATGATTGATGGCAGAGCAACTTTCACGGATTTTGCCTCCTCTGTAAGTCGGAGCGGAGCTCACCTAAATTTGCTAGTCATGATATTCTTCATCAGTCGGTGGGAACTCTGCATTTAGCCCTTTTTATCTTGCAGGGACTGAAATTGGAAGTCTAAGGGGGTTAAGACTCCGCTGAGAGTTGCAAGTACAGCCAGGCGGCCCAGAAAAGGATTTCTTTCCTTGGCTCCACTCTAAATAGCCCATAAGCTGCAGGCGTTTCTTGGTCTAACACCAGATTAGGGATCTCTGGTGAAATCCGCTTTGGGACCTTGGCTATGAGACTTTCCCACGCAGTGGCACATTATGCCTGACCCAAGATAATGTACTGCATTGGAAACCCCTCGTGGTCTTTGTCCCTGGGTGGCCCTCATCAGTAGCTTTTAGCTAGGCTTCTATAGAACCGTGTGAATAAAATGGCTGTTTTGACAATGTTTTTTTAGCTGTCCGTCAATCCCTACGATTACAACTGTAACGTGGATCTGATAAAACTTCTGCGGAAGAAAGAGGACTACTATGGGCTTCACAGAGCCCGCCAAAACATGAGCAAGATTTTCCCTCTCACTGAAGGTAGGAAAAGATTCTTGGTCTTGCAAAAACTCAAATTCTGATATACTCTTGTTTTGTTTTGTAAAACATAAATTGAAATCAGATAGTGAGTGATCACCAAAAAAAAAAAAAATTACTCCGTAAATGAAATTGTTGTTACTGGTAAAGTTTGCATATAGAGTGTGTTTTCTATTGAAGCGTTTAATAAAAATAAACAGCTGGGCAAACACACACACACACAAACACACAGAGAGTTATATTTCCCCATCTCCCTTCCTATTAAAATGTTTTTATTTTCCATTTTTCATTTTCATACAGTCACATATATACTGTGCATAACCGGGGCCATGCAACATTAAACAATAATCACAGCAGTTCCTCTTGTCAACAATACCCCCAGAAATATAAATAAAATAAGACTCAAACTCAAATAGAAACCCAATATACCTCTTCCGCTCTCCATACACCTTTCTTCCGACCCCCTCCAACTTACTGTCTTCCCTCCATCATTCCCCTCTACCCTACTTCTCCTCCCCCTCTATCACTCCTCTCTCCCAGTCCACTCCCTCCCTTCCTTCTCACCTTCCCTCCCACCCTCTCTACCCCTCTTCCTTCTATCCCACTCCTCCTCCCCTTGGTGTATTTCTACTATATGTCAATGTTTTCAGCTTGTCCTATTTTTACGGAGAAATTAAAGAGAAACAGTATACATGTGAAATCGCATTACGTTGAAATCTAACATAGAGTATATGTCCCCCCCTCCCCTCCCCCCAAACACCCCCCCTCCCTCCCCCCGACTTCCCAGAGCCCATACACGGTATGGATTTTTAACAATCACAGTCTAAAATATATTTCCCCATCTCCCTTGATGTTACAGCAGAGTTTTTTTTTAAAAAAAAATACTGCTCTGTTGGTCTTAGGGACTCTGTTGAAAATAACCAGACTTTATATTCCTCCAGAGACTCCAAGATTACTTATGGGGAGATATATACAATCCTGCTGATGTGCTGGGGATGGGGCCATGTTCACTACATTTACTTAAATCAAATTTTGTACTGTACAGGCTAGGTCTGCACCGACACTGAGGTGGAATTGCTTGAAAACCTTAAAAGAAAAGCAGACTTGCATTCACACTGGTCCAGTTTTGACAGCATCAGAGAATACATCCCTGGGTGAAAATGTACAGCAATTTGTACTGCTGTGGATCCTGTTAAATGTGCACATGCTGCTGTTTTTTAAACAAAGGTGGTTTCTGTGCCATTGCCTTTGCTCGTTCCTCCATATCGGGGGGGGGGATTTTTTTTGGCGGGGGGACAATTTGAAGTGGGGAGTAATATTCGAGATTGGCTCAACCGCCAAACCCCCAGCGAGTAGAAGCTTTCCTGGCAAACATTTTGTGGGGCTTTTAAATGAAAGCTGAGGTTTCTTAATTAAGTCACCCGTTTTATCTTCCGTTTTCTGGGATGCATTAAAAATGGCAGCCTTGCTGTAATTTTAGTTAGAATGACTAGTGATTTACTTGTGGCACCACTTAATTGCCGCCAGATGTTTGGCGCCATCATGATGGAAACCAAGCAAAACTCCAGAGCATTTACTTTAGAGAATTATTTAGGTTAAATTTGTTTCAGAGAAGATTTGGGTTTCTTGAGATGTAACTGTGTGAACATCTGTTCAGACGTAAACCCTCTTGAATTTAGTAGAACATGCACACACATACATACGTACATATATTCTACTAATAATCGTTTTTAATTTTAACCAAAACTGCATATATTTTTGGCCCTGCCTTAGTAATATGTTATTTAGCAGTATCTTTTTCCAGATTAAACTCTGGAAACCCACTTTGGCTTCGTCCCGTGTTCACAGATCTATGGTTGGAATGGCTGAAGGATGAGATTGAGCTGGCTCGTGAAGACTCGGACCGGGAGAAGATTTACGAACTTTTTGAGAGAGCTGTGAAAGACTACATCTGTAAGTTTACTCTTAAATGGATATTCTTTCAGGCAGACTCAAAACAAGCGGAGATAAACGGCACCAAAATAGGCAGATTCAAGGTGCAACAGGTTCTCCGAAGAACTTACTCTGCTGGCGGAAATGAAAAATGCAGACTCAACTTCAGCTTCTTTCCCCAAAAGCACCCCAAAGTGATTCCCCCTCCCCTCCCCTGGTTGTTTCCTAGGTCCTAAAATCTGGATGGAGTACGCCCAGTACTCCATTGGGGGCATCGGTCAGGAAGGAGGGATCGCGAAAGTTCGCGCAATCCTGGAACGGGCGCTCATCGCGGTAGGCCTCCACGTGACCAAAGGAGCTGCTATTTGGGAGACCTACCGGGAATTTGAAAACGCCATGTTGGCGACCATGCAGGTAAGCCCTGGCATGCCGCCCTCCGCTACCGGGAGTTTGGTCAGGTGGTGATTTCCCAGAGAGCGTGCGTGTTTTGTAGGAAGCGGCAGAGAAAAGATAGTGGCATTTTAGCCTTTAGGCCAGTGTTTCTCAACTTTGGCCACTTGAAGATGTCTGGACTTCAACTCCCAGAATTCCCCAGCCAGTGAATGCTGGCTGGGGAATTCTGGAAGTTGAAGTCCAGACATCTTCAAGTGGCCAAGGTTGAGAAACACTGCTTTAGGCTACAGTTTTCCAGCGCCCTCTGGGCGGTTTACCGTCTTGAAGTATTATTCGCATGTTGCAAAGCCCAACTATCCGGGTCCTCATTTTACCGACCTCGGGAGGATGGAAGGCTGAGTCAACCTTGAGCCCCGTCGGGACCGAACTCCAGGCTGTGGGCAGAGTTTTGCCTGCAGTACTGCGCTTTAACCAGTGCTCCACCAGAGTCCCTGGACATCTGGAATGGCAAGGGCTCGCTCAGCAGTGACCCAGGATTGGGAGGGGTCTTTTTTAAATTATTCCTGCAGGTGCTGCATCTTTTAGCTGCTTTGGGGGGGACTCAGCTGCTCTTCTCCTGCTGCTGGTTAGGACAGAGACTGATCCGTGTCCTTTGTTCCTCCCCTGGCAGCCACCACCGGGCAGCGTCCCGACCCCTGAGCAGCAGCAGAACGTCAAGGCACAGCTGGAGAAGATCCACTCGCTCTATCGTCGGCAGCTGGGGGTTCCCTTGATAGGTAAGGATCATTTATCGCTTGCCTCTCAACCCAAGGCCTTCCCCCAAATCCTTCAGCTTCTTTTTTTTAAAGAAATAAATTTAATAGAATTTTTATTAATTACATTTCTTAGTGCTTAGCAATACAGATTCTATTCTTAATCTCCATCCTTTTTTCCCCCCAACCACTGGTAAAATAAGTTCTATGTTTGATAATAATCTGTGTCTTCTTTCTGTTTGATTTTCAATACAAGTCTGTTTACATTCTTCACAATCTAGTCTCTTTGTCTTGTTGCTTCTTCTTTCTTCCAATATTGTGCAGACAACCCTCGCTGCTGTTAAGGCATGTAATATTAAATACGTACTTCTCTTATCAGGTTTTTTCCTGATATCATCCCTAAAAAAAAACAGTCCAGATTTAAAATCTACATGTTTCCCTATTATCTTTTCTAGCCATCTGTGTATTTTTGCCCCAATTATTATTATTATTTTTTTGCTTTAACCCAAACCCACCACATGTGATAAAATATGCCCATTTTTTTCATTACGTTTCCAACATTTGCTAGACATATTTTTAAACATTTTAGCTAAAATCCTTTGGCTTGTTGGCTGAGTTTTGCATAGGGCACCAAAGGCCGAAGCAGCCACAGGGGGAGGCTTAAGGCGAGGGAAGGGCTTGGGGAGTCCGCATTCCCCTTCTTGGCTGACGCGGGCTTGTCTCTCTCCCTGGAGATATGGAATCGGCATTTTTGGAATACGAAAGCTGGTCCGAGGAGCCGATCCCGCAGACAGCTCTGCAGAACTACGCCAAGGCCTTGAAGCAGTTGCAGAAATACAAGCCTTACGAAGAGGCTCTGGTGAGTGGCTCCCCTCCCAAGCCCTAAGCTTCCCCAGGGCTGTGTCGCCCACCCTCCCTTTCAGGCGCTTCCTTCCTTCCCTTGGTTCTTGGGCTGGGCTTCCAACTCTCCTTCGGGAGGTATTTTTATAGGGCGACACCGTGGGAAGACTCTGGGAATTGCCCTCCAGCTTGTCAGGGAAGGAGGAACAAAACTGCTTTTAAGTCTGGGTCAGATTGGTGGCATCTAAATGGTCTTCTTTTTCAGAACTTTCTGGGATTGTGTCCCCCCTCCTTTTTTTTTTTAAAAAAAAGAGAGTTTTACCCTGACTAATGCAGCCTTTTTTGGTCTTGCTTCTTAAAGGTTTCTTTTCCCTGTTCTACTTTCCCTAAATAGCAGTTCGACTTATATACCGCTTCCTAGGGCTTTCAGCCCTCTCTAAGCGGTTTACAGAGTCAGCATATTGCCCCCACAGTCTGGCTCCTCATTTCACCCACCTCATCTGAAAATGAACCTGCTCAGCTTTTATAATAATGGTTTCAAACTAAGGCTGATGTTCAATTCAACTAGAGAAGCAGATCTCTGGTTGCTAAACCTACAATTTGGTCTGCCTATATGACCAAATCATTGAACCAGATGAGATTCTAACAGAAAAATAGCTCCCACGTGACCACTACAAGGTTACATATCAATAAATTAAAATCAAAAAATTCAATAATAATGAATATATTGATGAAAAAATCTCCCAACTTAACAGTTATTACAATTCTATGTCATAATACTAATACTACTACAACTACAACTAATAATAATAGACCAACTATTTATTTATTTATGCCTTATTTTTACAAATTTAATTTAATTTATAAAATTTATATGCCGCCCAATCCCGAAGGACTCCGGGCGGCTTACAACGAAGAGGGAAAAAAAAGGTTTAACGGTTAAATCAAGATTGTGCACATATCCAACACAATTTCCTATTTTTCCCACAACAACAACAACTGAGTGAGGTGGGATGGGCTGAAAGAGTGAGTGACTGGCCAGGTCACCCAGTTGGCTTTCATGGTTAAAGCGAGACTTAAACTCACAGCTTTCTTCCTCTCTCGTTGTTCCAGCTGGTAGCTGAAGCCCCAAAGCTGTACGAATATGCAGCTTACATCGGCTTCGAAGTAAAGCTGGGGGATCCAACTCGCATCCAGCTGATGTACGAGCGTGCCCTGGCCGAGAACTGCCTCGTGCCTCACCTCTGGGTGCACTACACTCAGTACTTGGTAAGCGCCTCCCATCAGCCAGCTCCCTCCTCCAGCCTCTCCCGTCCTCCTGCGAAAAGAGCTTTCCTGGTCCTAGTCAGCCGTTCGGGTTCGCCAGAGTCATTCTTGCTAAAAGAACTTCAGAACCTCAGGAAATCCGGCTCTGTGGGGCACACAAAGGGTAACAGATCTGCACAAGTGCTTTTATCCCTGATTGTTTGATACTGCTAGCTCTGCAAATTCAAATTTAATGAGTTTATATGCTGCCCAATCCCGAAGGACTCCGGGCGGCTTACAGAATACAGCTCTAAAAAGGATAAAAATTAAAAATAGGGAAAAGAAGCAGATTAAAAAAAGAAACACATCATGCACTCAATCTAGGCCGGGCTGGACCTCATTCATGAGGTCAACAGCCCCAGGCCTGCCGGAATAGCCAGGTTTTAGTGGCCTTTCGGAAGGCCGGGAGAGTGGGAATGGTCCGGATCTCTACGGGTAGGTCGTTCCACAGGGTCGGAGCAGCTACAGAGAAGGCCCTCCCCCGAGGAGTCGCCAGCCGGCATTGTCCGGTCGACGGCACCCGGAGGAGGCCCATCCTGTGAGATCTTATCGGCCGTTGGGAGGTATGTGGCAGAAGGGACACCTGTCCACTCGATGTAGTCTTCGGCCTTTCCGTGGCTTCTGAGGTTTTAATAGAAGCCCCCTCCCCTCTTTCCGATAGCCTTTCTCTATGAAGCGCTCACGGTGCCTCTGAGCAGGGATCCTCAGCATCCAATGCCCCCTTCTGTGTGGCACAGAACCACACAGTTAGCCCGGCTTCCATCCATCTTTAAACCCGATTCCCTTTGTAGGACAGGCAGTTGAAGGTGAAGGAGGTGGTGCTTTCCGCTTACGAGCGAGCGGTGAGAAATTGCCCTTGGGCCGTCAAGCTGTGGAGCCAGTACCTGCTGGCCATGGAGAGGCATCGCATGGAACATCAGGCGATCTCAGGTAGGATCAAAAGAACCATCACGGCTACGGAAGCCTTCTCAGGTGGGGGCTTCACAGCCTCGGAAGCCACACAACCCTCCCAATCCGGTTTGCAGGAGCTTCTCCAAGCTGCAGGCTTTGTCGGGAGACATTGGCCGGTTTCATTTATTTTCTTCCCCCGGAGCCTCTCTGCCTGCTCCCGGGAAGGAAGAGGGTGTGGGCTGTGTCCCTCTGTCTGTGTGGCCCCCGCCTGGCTCCGACGGGGAATTCAAGGCTGGGGCGAAGGAAGGGCTGCCGAAGCTGCGCTTGGCCTTATTTCTTCTCTCTCCACCTCTCTGCATTAGAAACGTTTGAAAAGGCTTTAAAAGCCGGATTCACCCAGCCCACCGATTACGTGGAGATCTGGCAAGCGTACCTTGACTACCTTCGGAGAAGAGTGGACTTTACCCAAGGTGACAACTGGGGGAGGAAGATGCTAATCACAGGCACTCTGAGGCAGCCCCACTCTTCCAGGACTTTTGCCCTAGGGCAACATGGCCTGAATGCTCCCCCCCCTTTGGAGGGAAAAACACCTTGCTTCTGCATGGAAAGTTTTTATTTTCCATTTTCATAGCATATAATCACATGTATACTATTACATAGTCACTATCATGTTGTATTATTAGGCACTTACATCAATTCATCTTACCATCAACTACCAAAGGGGGGGAAAAACCAGTTATTGGCTCTTCTGCTCTCCATACACCATATTTAGACCTTATCCGACACTTTCTTCCCCCTCTCTCCTCCCCCTTTCTACATCCTTTCTTCCCTCCATCCTTTTCTACTCTACTTCCCCTTCCTTTCTCCTTCTCCTCTCTCCCCTTACCATTCCTCCTTATACACCTCATCTTCCCCCTCACCCTCTCTCCTGTCCCTCTCTTCCTATCTTTCTTCTCTCCTCTGCTTCCCACACTTCTACAGCCTTTCTTCCCTCCATCATCCTTTTCTACTCTACTTCCACTTCCTTTCTCCTTCTCTCTTCATTCCACTCCTTCTTATCCTCCTCACCTTCCCCCCCCCTTCACCCTCTCTCCTATCCCTCTCTTCCTCTCTTTCTTCTCTCCTCTACCTCCGACTCTTCTACATCCTGTCTTCCCTCCATCATTTTCTACTCTACTTCCCCTTCCTTTCTCCTTCTCTCTCTCCTTACCACTCCTCCTCATACACCTCATCTTCCCCCTTCACCCTCTCTCCTATCCCTCTCTTCCTATCTTTCTTCTCTGCTTCCCACTCTTCCTCTAATTCACTTGGTGTATTTCAGCTTCTGAGCAGACTCCCTTTTGTGTTGATGGTATTTATAATTCCATTTCAATATACATAGAAAAGAAAAAAATAGCAGTATACATGTACAATCATACCACCTTTAAATAAACTCCATAGCATATAATCACATAGTCAATATCATGTTGCATTATTAAGCACTAACATCAATTCATCTTTTACAATTGACGTAAAACACCTTGCCTCTGGAAAGCTAGTACTCCAGGGATGTCTTCTGAACGGCCACGCTTTCTCCTCGCTGTTTTTCAGACTCCAGTAAGGAGCTGGAAGAGCTCCGGTCGGCCTTTGGCCGTGCCATCAAATATTTAAAGCAAGACGTCGAGGAACGTAGGTTGCCTTTTATTTAGAAAACAAGGGTTTTTCTGCCGCAGGCGTTGGCGTCGCTAGCAGAAATAATTGTGGCTTATTTCTGTTTGCCTGCAGGGTTTAATGTGAGCGGAGACCCTTCCTGTAGTCTCATGCAGGCCTGGGCCAGGATTGAGGTGACCTTAGCTCGTTTTTATTTGCTCACCTCGGTGGGGGGGAGTGGGGGTAAGTTTACCCGTGGATATTTTCAGACTGTATTAATCGGGGGGGCCTTCCCCCTCCCTAGGCTCGCTTGTGCAACAACATGCAGAAGGCGCGAGAACTCTGGGACTTCATCATGGTGAAAGGGAACGCGAAATACGCCAACATGTGGCTGGAGTATTACAACCTGGAGCGGTAAGAGGGAGCCTCTCTTCCTTTCCGCCCGTGTGACCAGCGCTCGGTTCTTGCTGGGCTTGTCAGGTGGTTGGAGGCCCCGCCCTCTTGGGGGTCAGAGGCCCCGCTTAAGTCTTCCGGGCTGGAAGGAAGAGCCAGTGGCATCCCTGTTGCCTGGGAGGTGCTCGGATGGGCCTCCTTTCATGTCCTCGTCAAGGAGCTGGAGCGAAGGGTGGGCGCTCATTCCGCCGCGCACTCGGGTTTCAGGCGCGGGCTTTGCTGACCTCCGGCCCAGCGTCCTAAGCACGGGGCCCACCATGCTCCAATGTGCTGGGAGAGGGCTGGAAATGCGAGCTTAAGTCAGGGCTGGTGTGGGGCTGACGTAGGGAAAACCCTCCCAGCCCTTGGGGGTGCGGAAGTGGAGCCATTGACCCTACACAACCCAGGAAAAAAATTCATTCTTCACTCCCAAAGGAGGAACAGAAGGTTTTGCTCGGTGGGCCCAGCCGGGAGGTCTTGTGAGTTTGAGTTTATTGGTTTCGTATGCCGCCCACTCCCGAAGGACTCCGGGCGGCTTACAATAAAAGAAGTGGGATAAATAAGACAACACAAAATATAAAATACCACAACATTCACAGTTAAAACGGGGCTGGGTGCTTTAACAGCCCCCAGCCTGCCGGAACAGCAAGGACTTGGTAGCTTTACGGAAGGCCGGGAGGGTAATAAGGGTCCGGATCTTAACGGGGAGATCGTTCCAGAGGGCCGGGGCAGCAACAGAGAAGGCCCTCCTCCGGGGGGTCGCCAGCCGGCATTGGCTGGCAGATGGAATCCGGAGGAGGCCACGTCTGTGCGATCGAATCGGTCTTTGGGAGGTAATTGGCAGGAGGCGGTCTCTCAGGTACCCCAGATTGTGGGGTGCTGCACACCTGCTGTTTTCCCACCAGGGCCTCCCCAGTTTTCCTTTCTTTGGGGGGGGGGGAGTTTCCCAAGGTTTGGCTCAGCTGTGTCTCCTTGGCTGTTGATGACTGCATCCCTTCTCCTGTCTCTCCTCTCCGGCTGCAGGGCACACGGGGATACCCTCCACTGCAGGAAGGCGTTGTACCGGGCCGTGCAGTGTACCCAGGACTACCCTGAACACGTCTGTGAGGTGCTGCTCACGCTGGAGAGAATCGAAGGTGAGCAACCCCCCTCCCCCCCTGCTCCTCCACTTCCTGCTCAGGTTGATATACGGGAGCTTTCTCGAAGGGAGGAGAGGGCCGACCTCCCTTTCCTGTCCTCTCGCAGGCACTTTAGAGCACTGGGACGCGGCGGTTCAGAGGACGGAAACCCGTCTGGCTCGAGTGAAAGAGCAGAGAGAAAAGGTGAAGGGGCCACTGTTGGATAAAACAGACCCCCCCCCCCTCTTGAAAGCAAAGGCAGGGTGGGGGGGGGGTGTCTTACCTGATCTTTGAAAGCCTCCTGTAGTTATGAGCAGAAAGAGGGGGATAAAGCTGAACAGTGAGGGACGGAAGCTTTGCTGCTTCGGAGTCCTGGGCGCAGTGGATGAGAACCTCTCCCCGTTGGAAGGATCCAGGGAGGGTTTCACGCTTAATTCTCTTCCCCTCGTGAATGAGCCCCCAAAGGCCTCCCACCTCCCCTTCCTGCATTGCTCCCAAGCGACGCCTCAGAACGGGCTTGGCGGCAGCAGCAGCAACAAAGGGGGGCTGCGAGCACCTTTCCGGGGGAAGAAAGGACCGGATTGGAGCGTCTGCTCATGGGGGCCGCTTGTCCTGACAGGCGGCACAGAAGGAGGCTTCCCTGGCCAACCAGGAGGAAGAGAGAGCGGAGCAGCACAAGGAAGCCGAGGCGAAGAAGAAAGCCGACAGAAAGACGGCCAAAGCCGGGCTCAAGCGGAAGGCAGGCGGCTGTGGAGAATGGGGGCAGGAGGAGGAAGGTAGCGGTGGCAGTGTGGCTGGGGTCCTGGGCTCTGCTTCGGGGTTTGGGGGTTTGAACACCCCGCCCCCAAATGGGAAGCTTCTGGGTGAGAAGGAAAGTGGAATCGGGGGGTGGGAGGGGAGAACCCGAGCGTGGTCTGAGCTGGCCTTTGGGCAAAGCACACGGCATGGGTGAGGCCCTTTCAGAGGGTCTCCTAAGCCATCGTGTAGGGATGCGTCTGAGTGGGCGCAGAAGCAGCCTGGGCAGGAGAGAGGGGCCCTCATGCCTAAAACGCCTGGGAAAGGGCTGGGCCCAGGCAGAGGATGCACCAGCAGGGCCCCTGCCAGCTCCCTTTGCACTTGTGGGGCAGTGGCTGGGAGGTGGAGGGGAGCAGCCGCACCCTTCACTTGGGCTTCTTCTGGGGCTTTGAAAGGGAGAAGCCGGGTCCGACTTGTAGGAGGCGGTGCTGGGAGAGCCAGTGGTTCTCCAAGGACATTTCTGGGGTCGGGGAACCAGTGGGACTCGATGCCAAAGTGTCACCTTCCCTCTGAAGCCTGGTCCCTGTCTGTTGGCATGGGGTGTGCTTTCAAACGGCTGGGTGCTGGGGAAATAACGGGAGCTCAGCCCGTTGCACGGGTCTCGAACACGGGCTGTCAGCTTTCCAGCTGGCAGGCTCTGGGTCTTTAACTGCTCCTTCGCAACCTCTGAATTGCTTCCTGTCCCCCTGAGCAGTCGAAGTGCCCGTCAAGAGGATGATGGGGACCTCCGACTACCTGCTGTACGAGGAGGAGATGGAGCGGTTGGACGAGTTGGAGCTGCAGAGGAACACGGAGCTGGAGGTGGAGCTGGGCCTCTTTGGAAGGAAGGGCGACCCCAAGCCAAAGGAAGAGGGAGCAGCGGCCAAGTGGAAGGACACCCCCAAGGTCCCTCACGACAGCACGAAGGAGCCCTTCACCGTCTTCCTCAGCAACCTCTCCTACAAAATGACCGACCCGGAGGTCAAGCTCCGAGCCCTCTTTGCCAGCTGCGGGGAAGTGGCCGAAGTCCGCTCCATCTACAGCAACAAGGGGGCCTTCCGCGGCTACTGTTACGTGGAGTTCAAGGACGAGAAGTCGGCTCTGAAGGCCTTCGAACTGGACCGGACCGTGGTGGAAGGCAGGCCCATGTTCGTCTCTCCCTGCGTGGATAAAAGCAAGAATCCGGATTTCAAGGTGCCCCTCCTGCTGTTGCCCAGGGGAGTTGGGGGAGGGGGGGGTTAGGGTCAGCCAGTCTGCGGAAGCACCGAGCCAGAGCAGATTTGCAGGGTCACTTCGGTGGCCTGGTGTACAGGAAACAGATGTGGGGTTTCCCTTGAGATCGGAGGTCTCCAAATGAGGCAACTTTAAAGACTGGTGGACTTCTACTCCCAGGATTCCCCGCACAGCAGCAGGGGAAACATCCCTTTGCTTTGCTGATGGGGATTCTGGGAATTAAAAGTCCACAAGTCTTGAAAGTTGCCAAGTACACACACACACACACACACACACCCCTCCTCTTCAGGCCTGTGCTTGAGTCCCCTTCCTTGGTGTCCTTGCCAGGTGTTCAAGTACAGCACAGCTCTGGAGAAGCACAAGCTCTTCATCTCCGGCCTGCCCTTTTCATGCACGAAACAAGAGCTGGAGAAGATCTGCAAAGCCCACGGGACGGTGAAGGAGCTCCGGCTGGTCACCAACAGAGCTGGCAAGCCCAAGGTGTGCTTTTGGGGAGGGGGGCTGCTCTGCCCTGCTCACCCAGGGTGGGACGTTGGTCTTGCTAAGGTTCAGCGTTGGAGTGCTGCGCTTGGAAAAGGAGGAGTCCCGAGTGTTAGCAACAGCAATAGCAGTTAGACTTATATACGGCTTCATAGGGTTTTCAGCCCTCTCTAAGCGGTTTACAGAGTCAGCATATTTGCCCCCAACAATCCGATAGATAGATAGACAGACAGACAGAGATATAGAGATAGATAGATAGATAGATAGATAGATAGATAGATAGATAGATTGCAATAGCAATAGCAGTTAGACTTATATACCGCTTCATAGGGCTTTCAGCCCTCTCTAAGCAGTTTACAGAGTCAGCCTATCGCCCCCCACAGTCTGGGTCCTCATTTCACCCACCTCGGAAGGATGGAAGGCTGAGTCAACCCTGAGCCGGTGAGATTTGAACCGCCAAACTGCAGATAGCAGTCAGCTGAAGTGGCCTGCAGTACTGCACCCTAACCACTGCGCCACCTCGGCTCTTTGAGTGTTGATGGTCTGTCTCCCGGTCATTCTCCTCTCAGGGCTTGGCCTACGTGGACTTTGAAAACGAAGTGCAGGCCTCCCAGGCGCTTCTGAAAATGGACGGGATGGACATAAAGGGCCACGTCATCAAAGTTGCCATCAGCAACCCTCCGTCTCGAAGGTTCCCCGAGAAGCCGGAATCCCAGAGTCAGAATCAGAATTTCCGCACAGCTCATGGCCGGTGAGTGTCTTGAACCCAGGACTCCAGACCAAAAAAAAAAAGGGGGTTTCTCGAACCTTATTTAAGCAAAGGGTATTTATTTAACCGAAGCCTCTCGGAGGTTTTCCCATTGTGGAACTTTTCAGGTGGCTGGGAAATCAGTTGGTTTTTTTTTTTTTTATGTATTAATACTTATACTTTATACTTATTTACAACATCGGCTAGATTTTTTTTTTTAAAAAAAAGATAAATTACGTGGCACAGGGAGGCAGAAACGTCTCTTTGGAAACTGAGAAGATCTGGATTGCTCAGAAGGGAAGCACCTCGCAGCTCAAGGAGTTTTAAAACTAGGGTTGTGAGCTAGTCCTTTTTGGGAGAAACGGCAGCCTGAGCTCCGTCACTCCGCAGCGCTGAGGCTTTTATCTTCTGCGCCCCTTTTGCAAGCGCCCTCAACCTGCTCTTTCCACAGCCGCCGCAAGGGAAGAACCCAGCTGGAGATGGTCCCTCGTGCCTTGCAGCGTCACAACAACCCACCAAGCAAGGCAGAGAACGGCGGTGAGCAGAGCCCGTCCGCCCCGCCGGCGGAATTGCCCAAGAAGATGACCAACGCGGACTTCGCCAAGATGCTCCTGAATAAGTGAGCCGCTGCCGAGGGCCCCCCTTGGACGTCCTCGGCTGTTTTTTCCCCCCCGTAGCGGCCGCTGCGGCTGATCATGGTTCCCCTCCGATCCCAATTTGGACTTCTTACATCTGCCAAATGCCCGAAGAGGGAGGTGTCGATTCCCCACCTCCCCCGAAGTACCCCAGGGCAAAAGTTAATTGAGTTTGGGAGGGGTTGTTGTGAGGAATTTGTGGAAAAAATGGCTTTAAATGCTTTCCTCATATTGGGGGTTTAATGTGGCGAGCGCTCACTTTTTGAGGCTGAACACAGTATGTTTTAATAGTTGGGTTTTTTTCAGCTGTTATTCTCCAAATGAAGAGTTTAATGTGAATTGTGTCTCGATCTGGTTTATACAAATCCCACCACGGGCGCTGAGCGAAGCCGGGCAGCGCTGCGACGCTTCCTCCGTCGCGCACAAAATAAGCCCCGGACGAGCCCAGCGCCTTCTTCTCGTGCGCAAAAAAGGAGCATAGAGAGATGACGTTCACCATAATAGCCTATTTCAGCCTTGGGGTAGAAGGGGAGGCGTTTCCACCGACCCCTTTGCCGAGTCTGTTTTTTGATATAATCCGTACCTCTCTCTCTCTCTGGGCGTGACCAGCACATGCCGGCTACTTTTGAGCTTTCTCTGACCTGGCACTGGAGGGACGGACGCCCTGCTCCGCTCCGGTGTTTCTGTTTCCCCGGCTCCTGTAAGGGTCTCTAGCCAGGCCCCCTCTTGGTTCTCGAGGTGTTTGCCTTGCAATGTTTTCGTTTTTTTTATACAATGTAAAGCGTGAGCCTGCGGCATTCCTCCTCCGGGTTCATTAAAGTTGATCTTGCAAGTTGAGTGTGGTTGCTTATTTGGCCTGCTGAATCAAGCCGAGGGCGGTGGGCCCTGCTGTTGAGGGCGTTTTGTTAAACAAGAGTTTGCCTTTTGAACCTTTAAGCAGTTCCTAGGGAGACCCTCCCTCACCCTGGGCTCCTCCCGTTCGTTGGACTTCAAGCCTAGCGATCCTGTTTCGTAGCTAGGCAGGCCCTGGATGCCCGAAGGGGTCACCTGGGCTGCTGCCTTTCCCACTTGTGTTGTTCCTGCCTCAGCAGGAACGAGCCAATTGACAGATGATGGAAGCAGTTAGCTTCCTCCCATAATTGGGGCTTACCAGGGGTTGTGACACTAAATATATACCTTCTTCCCTGGCTTCAGCTGATAAGGAGGAGACCTGTGGCCTAATGGCTAAGATGTCTGCCTAGTATGTAATATAGCCCAGGTTCGAATCCCAGTAAGGGTATGGCTAGCTGACGAGAGCTAAATAGCTTGAAATAGATCTATACTAGTCTCCCTTTATTTACTTATCAGCACAAATAAAACACATTTTATATATATATAAAAAGAACCAGAGTCGGGAAATCTCTTTATTGCAACCAACCAAATATGCACAGGCTTTGCAAAACGGTTTGTACAAAAAGCATTTTTGTGAGGCGCTGCTCCTATTTCACACGCTGCCTTATGGGTGCACCTGCCCGGCTTGCCTCCGAAGTCGACTTTTAAGAAGGGCAGAAGTCTGGACCGACTTTTAAGATCGGGTCACGCCTGCCCCAAGGCGTGCGGGCTCTTCCCAGGGGCAACCAGGATGGCAAGAGGTTTGAGTCAAGACTGTGAGCAGAAGAGGGGCAGGGGCGCATTCAGGCGCATCGGTGGTGCGTGGGGATGTCATGTTTTCAGCTTAACAAAAACACACACACACCCCTCAACCTTTTCTCCTTTGAAATCTCAGGCAACAACCTTTGTACGTTCCAAGTGGAATTAAAAGTAAAGTGCTATCAGAGGAGGAGTTTAAGAAGCCCTTGGAGGCTTTTTCCACAATACCACACCAGAACCAACCAGCAAAGATGGTTGATAGGAGGGTAAGACCCCCAGCTTTCAAAGAGCAGGCTCTGCTGTGGCATTGCGTAGTCAGTTTCTTACAGTTGTGCTTCGGTCTGTCTCTAAGGAGCAGCCCAAAGCCCACGAAGACCACAGGCCTTCTCTTTTAGGTTCTGGCCTGGACGGAGATGCCCTGGAGTGGTTCTGCTGGAAGGGGGGGGCTGGGCAAGAGCTAAGGCACAATTCAGATGAAAGTCAAGGCACTGGCAGGCAGAGGAAGCTGGTTTAGTTTGAGATGTGAAACTGCCACAAACACAAAGAGCTGGGGGGGGGGGGAGGTGAAGTTGCAGCTTTGTGGGCTTCACACAAGCTTCCCCCCTTCCTCAACAGGTGGGAGGGAGGCTGGGCCCTTTCCAAGCATTAGCAAACTGAACAATACCAAAACTGCACCAGTTCACCAAGGACACGGGTGAAATCCTCAACCGGGCTTGGCTGGGCAAAGTTAACAGCCGCATTTTCCATATCTGACCATCTTTAGCCGGAAAGCTGGCCGTGGGCTGGATTTTTCCAGCTGAAGCAGTCCTGATTGGTGCTTAAACCAGCCAGAGAAGCAGCTCTGTGGTGTTAAGATCTGACCTGTCCCCTTTTGCAATGAAATTAAGACAAGTTACTCGGGGCCTGTTGGGGGGGTAATAAATACGGAGAGGCCGCTGCATTAAACGATTTAACTTAAAAAGACATAAATAAATGAAATGTTTTACAGAAAGTGCTTTTCCAGCTCTCCTCCCACAGGGGGCCTCCTTCGCTACCAGCGTTCGGGTTCAGGTCCGGGTTTTGAGCGAGATGGTCTGCTTGCAGCTGGCACTGCAGCTGCCGCCACCGCCCCCATCCTGCGCTTCGGGGAGCCCCACGGAATGCTCCGTGGTGGCGAAGAGGAGCATGTCGAGGGTGGTCTCCGTGCATTTGGCAATCAGGCGGATGAAGGGCCGGATGTCCCCTTCGTTGGCCACCTCCAAGGCGTGGTAGTACTCGGCCCGCTGCTCCTTCCGGATGGTGATGGGTGGGTAGCCGGCCTGCATGAGGATCAGGTTCATCAGGAGCCGGGATGTCCTCCCGTTGCCGTCCACAAACGGGTGGATGTACACCAGCTTGTAGTGAGCCAGAGCGGCGAACTCAACGGGGTGCAACCCCATGGCGTCCTCGGAGTTGATCCACTGCACGAACTCCAGCATCTGCTTCTCCATGTCGCGAGGGTGGGGCGGGACGTGGTGGCCGACAAACACCTGGGTAGTCCTCAATCGGCCCGCTTCGATGGGGTCCACATAGCCCAGGACTCTCCGATGAATCTCCAGGATGTCCGGCAGGGTGACGGAGCCGATCCGGGAGAGAAGGGTGGTGTTGACGTACTTCATGGCGGCGTGCATGCCGATGACCTCGTTCTGCTCCTCCAGGCTCTTCCCGGGAACAGCGTATCGGGTCTCGATGATGTGCCGGATCTCGGCGAGCGTCAGGGTGTTGCCCTCGATGGCCACTGTGTGGTAGATGTGGTGGTAGTAGGACTCCTCCATCACCCTCCGCAGGGCGGAGTTGCCTTTGGGGATGGAGAGGACCTTCCGGACTTTGCTGTCGATGATGCTGAAGAACCTCTGGTCGATTTCTTCCACAAGGGGTAACGTCCTGTCCCGGCTGACCAGAGCCTTTTTGTTGTGTGGGGAGATGGTCAAGGCTTTGGAGTACAAATAGTCGGCCTGTATGATGTCCTTCTCCTCCTCGGAGAAGAGGCCAAACTCGGTCAAGGCATCCACGTAGTCGGGGTCCATTTTGAGGGCGTGCATGAAGAGCTTCTGAGCTTTCTCACGCTTCCCTTGCCTCTTCATCTCCAACGCCTGATGCAAGGCTGCCTTGGCTTCTAATCTGACCTCTGAAACGAAGCAAAACCAGCGTTAAAAGCTTTTGTTCAAGCCACACGTTCTGCAGAGACCCCTCTAGATCAGGGGCGTCCAGCTTGGCAACTTTTAAGACCTGTGGGCTTCAACTCCCAGAATTCCTCCGCCAGCAATGCTCGGACGCCCCTGATGTGGAGGCAAAGAGAGCCGAGGTGGCGCAGTGGTTAGGGTGCAGTACTGCAGGCCACTTCAGCTGACTGTTATCTGCAGTTCAGCGGTTCTAATCTCACCGGCTCAAGGTTGACTCAGCCTTCCATCCTTCCGAGGTGGGTGAAATGAGGACCCGGATTGTTGTTGGGGGCAATATGCTGACTCTGTAAACCGCTTAGAGAGGGCTGGAAGCCCTATGAAGCGGTATATAAGTCTAACTGCTATTGCTATCTATCTATCTATCTATCTATCTATCTATCTATCTATCTATCTATCTATCTATCTATCATCTATCTATCTATCTATCTATCTATCATCTATCGGATTGTTGGGGGCAATATGCTGACTCTGTAAACCGCTTAGAGAGGGCTGAAAGCCTATGAAGTGGTATATAAGTCTAACTGCTATTGCTATCTATCTATCTATCTATCTATCTATCTATCTATCTATCTATCTATCTATATATATCATCTATCGGATTGTTGGGGGCAATATGCTGTCTCTGTAAACCGCTTAGAGAGGGCTGAAAGCCCTATGAAGCGGTATATAACTAACTAACTAACTAACTAACTAACTAACTAACTAACTAACTAACTAACTAACTAACTAACTAACTAAACAAAGCATTCCTACCCTCCATTATTAGACCGCTCAACCTAACCTCAACTGGATGCTGAATTTCATGCTCTTTCAGTTAGCTTTGGATATTCTGTGCTTTTTATGAAGCGTCTACGGATTCTTTCCTGCACCTTCGCAACCCCAAAGTTAAGGTAAGTTTGAAATCAGCTGGCTAAGAAATCCAGGAACAGCAGCTAAAGGAAACTGCTTCTCAAAATGCAGCCTAAACACGAAAAATAAGGGGGGGGGGGAGCCTCTTGTTAGGTTCAACTTCCCCCCACTGGACGCCTCTGCGTGAAACTGAGGAGGAGCGCCTGACCTTCTCCGTCAGAATTCTGGGCTCCGAAGTTCCAACACGTCAGCAGAGAGATAACAGGAGGGAGAGATAGGTGAGATTGTTTACTTACAACCTACCAGGCACCACACAACCCAACACACCCGAAACAAAGGAGCACCAGATGCCAGAAGCAACAGAGAGAAGCCTTGTGGGTCGCCCCAGAGGTAAAACTCAATCTTTAGAGATGAGGGAGGGCTCCTTGTGCTCCTGAGCTTGCTTTTTTGCAGACGTTTCATAACCCAGCTAGGTAACTTCATCAGTGGGAGTAGCGTATCATCACCAAGGACCCCCCATTTCCGCCCACAATTACTCTCCTGGATTGGCTTTCTTTTAGGGAGCAAATTGGAGTGGGACACTCCAGGGACAGACCTGGGGAGGCTTTGGGCTTCAGCACCATCAGCTCCAACCCGCTGGAGGTCACACTGAGCTCGGTGGTCTGCCCCGTGTAGGTGGCGATGCCCATGTAGCCCAGGCCCAGCTTGCTCCTCAGGAAGGCCCAGCCCTTCAGGACCGCCTGGCACTGCCCTTCCACCAGCAGCACCGGAAGCAGCACCACCAGGAGAGCCGCCAGCACCGCCGCCAGCACTGCTGCCCAACGGGCCCGGAGCCAGAGGGAGACCCATTTCAGGTCCGGCTCCACCACCGTCACCGCGGCGGCTGCCATGGAGGCCAGCTTCATCTGGGCGCCAGGAAGAGCGGGTGCCGCATCGTCCTTCTGGAGGGTCTCACCTGAGGAAGGAAGGAAGGAAAGGGGGGAGGGTTAGCAAGGAGTCCCCCGAGTGGCTCTCCTCGCCCCGTTCACACAACCCGTCTGACCCGGATCTTGGCTGGAGGAGCCACCACTAACTAGGCTCTGGCAGCAGAGGCTGACCTGGCCCCCAGCCTGACCCCCCCTCCCCTCTCCAGGAGGCCCCAACTCCCCCTCCTCTCCCCCCCCCAAGTCTGACCCCTCCCCAGCCTCCCCCCCTCCCCATATTCCCCCCCTCCCGCCCTTACCTAGAGCCGGCTCGCTCTGCCCCACATTCCTCCATCACCCACCAAAGTTTCTCTTCCGGCTCCGCCTCTCAACACGCCCTTCCTCATTATCCCGCTTTGCGATTGGCCGCCGCAAGGCTCACTTCTTCTGCCCCGCCTTCACCGAGGGGCCCCTCTTCGCCTTCCATTGGCTGCTCCGGCCTGTCCGTCTCCCTTCGTGTCCCGCCCCCTTTCGGGGAGGGAGGGGGAGGAGGCGAAGACGCAAGGCCCGAGAGGCTTGTCTTCGTGGAGGAACGCGATTGGCTTATTTCCACGCCCATCGGAAAAAAGGCGCCTTTGGGCCAATGGGGAGGAGGCGGAGGCGGGGCGCGCGGATTAAAAAAAAAAAGAGGGAAGTGCGTTGTCAAGGAGACGGGCGAGGTGGGAGGAAGCGGAGGGTGCGCCACACTTTGTGGGCGCAAATTGCCCCTTTTCTCTGGGGGGGGGGACGGGACAAAGAAGGGGCGCGGGGCGGCCCGAAAGACCCCCTTGCCTTATCTCCCGAGCACCACTCGCTCCAAACAGGACAACTTCCGCTGCAGAAAGCCGGCGCGGCCATGTTTGTTTTGGGCAGAGAAGCGAAGTATTTCGTCACATCCGGAAGCCTATGACGCAATTTTCCCCAAACTTGCCAGGGCTAACACGGGATCCGCGTGGCACGTCGGGAAGCGGGGAGAGAGAGACGCGCTTCTTCATGTCAGAGACTCGGTTTTATAATGAAATCCGCGTCTTTGTCGCTTTCTTTTTATTTCTTTTTAAGGAGAGCCCTTGGCAGGATTGATGATTGAATGAAACAATAATCAGCAATTAATACACGTTATGTGTGTGATATGATTTGTGGCACGCTTGTATCATATTGAATGCAGATGTTCTGTTTTGTTTCTAAATAAATATATATAGGAAAAAAAATCTGGGTAGTCGCTTGGGGTTGCAAATGGCTTCATCATGGTACCAAGTTATTCTATTTAAGCAGCTAGTGAAAATTCAGAAGAAGCTGCAAGATCTGCAGAGGGGAAAATCAAAATACTGGATATTGGAAGGGCAAAGGAGCAGGTGGAAATAAAAACCTCAGGGATTCTCACGCTTGCTGGCTGGCAAAGCTCCCCTCTCCATCTACGGATTAAGCAGAGCGAAATTGGCACCACAAGAAGGGGATTTTCAAATTAACAACCATACAAATGAAAAAGCTGATACATCTATGAATTGAATACTTTAGAATTTTTTGCTTTAAAAAAGGATAAGGATAACAACGGTTTCATGCATACTTGATAGAGGATTGGTGATATAATGTATAACCTTAAGAACATATTACAATGATATCTCGTTGATAAATAATTTTAATAAGGGGATAATTAAAAATTGTAGCGACTATTTAGAATATTTTGTTGAAAAATGAAGGAATAAGATCTCTGTTTGAAGGTATGAGGTACAAGGATAACAATGAACATAAGCATACCTGATAGTTGATTGGTGGAATTATGTATAATGGAAAATAGTGATATATATAAATATAAATGGTTGGTTAAAAAAAAATCTTTTCTTTCACATGGGGATTATATAAAGGTATACTGTTACCAAATAGATAATCAAGAATGTAAGGGAACTATGATTTATTGGGGGAAAAAATAATACTAATCGTAACTGAACATAAACTGTACAATGAAAGTGAGGCATTTAGTTATACTAGATGAAAAATCTGAGATGGTAAATGTTATTCGAGAATATGGATGTTAAAACACCTGTAACCAAACAACATGTGTATGTGATGATGCTTTTTTTTTATGTATGTGTTGTCTGTGTAATAAAAATAAAAATTTATATTAAAAAAAAGGGAGATTTTCAGGCCGGAGTCCCCTTCCGAGAGAGGGCAGCAGACACTGGCATTTCTGAGCTGCTTCCTACACCCTCCCTTGACTTAGCCAGTTACGGATCTCAACATTGCCACCAGAGTGAAAATGGTTGGCAAGAAACGAGGAAGCTTCTCTACTTGGCTTCAACCAGGAGAGGCAATAAAAACGATGACGTTTATCGACAGGGGGATTAATTGTGGGAAAAGGCTTAGACTGCACGATTCGTTTACCTGCCAGGCTGATCCACGACATATTTCAAACATGCAAGGTTTTTCTTCCTTAAGGGAAATGAACAAATAAAACCCAGGAAGCTTCGCTTGTCTCTGATTTCTCTTGAGTTCCTCCAATGGAGAGAAGGGAATTTGATAATTGATCTGCTTTATCGCTTGCAGAAATATCTGCTTGCCAAATATCTTTTTGCCAAAGCGTGAGATTTTCTGGTGGGGGTCCCAGTTTCCACGTTGTTAGTGCTTCTCTGCATCCCTGGCCAATCAGGGCATTTCATTTCA
>NC_045553.1:837210-839710 GCF_009769535.1 Thamnophis elegans
ACCCGTCTGATCTGGACTCCTGAGAGACTCCCATGAGCAAGTGCCAATGAACACCTGGGGGGTTTGATCCATTGATGAGGCTTCTGAGGAACATCTGGAGAGAGCTGCAGGGCCCCCAGCCCAGATTAACGGATTTATTTATTTATTTTGCTAGAAGGAGACATCAACGGTTGCTCTTCTCTTGTCTAAGCAAGGTGGGGAAAAGCAATCCCAACATCTGTTTCATCTGTATTTGAAAGGAAAATCCTGCTGGCTTAATTCAACGCGCAGGAAGATAGGTCAAGTTTGACCAATAGCCAAACTCCCTTTCCTCCTGTCCCGAGTCATTAACGCTGAGTCACGATAGAACCTCCAGGTTCCAGGGGCAGTCTACCTCAGTGAACGGCCAAGGCTGGAGGAGAGCCATGCCTTTTACTTGTGGCCTTTTTTGACCTTTCACATGGTTCCCCCTTGACCAGAAGCATCCAAGGTGCACCCCCAGCTGTGAATATTCCCCCCGAAACCCTTGAAAGTCACACCAAGGAAGGTCTTATCTGGAAACCCCCAAATCTCATTTCCTTCCAGAAGTGTTTGATTGTTTCTTTGGCCAAACTTGAACACCCAAAAATGGGACGATGAACTGTAAGGCGAGGGCTTTCAACTTGGCTCTGGGTGGCTCCAGAGAAGGGATGTTGCCATTAGGTTCCCACTAATTAACACATTAGCTCATCCCACACCCACAGCCCTTATTTATCTCTGATGAAACCCTCCGTTAATTACACTGGAGCAGCGCAAGGCATTAATTTGTGGGCTCCGAGATCGCGCCTTGAACTCTGAAAGGCCTTCTCCCTTCCACTTCCCCCCCAGCGCTGAAGAATCCGAAGGAAGGGAGATGCCCAAGAGGCCTCAAGGAGAGATGGGATTTCCAGATGCTGCCATGTTTTTAATTTCTCAAAACCCAAAGAAGAAACGGTGTGTGGCTTATCACCCTGGCCTTGGAGACGGCAGAAACCGCCAGGGACCGTTCAGAAGACAAGGAAAAGGGTTCCTAGAGAAGCAGGACTCCCATTTTCATGGGGCACAAAGCAGAGGAAAGCCTAATTAAATTACCTAAAATTATTCCCTTTGCTTCTTGCCAGGGGAGATGGGAAAAACACAACAGGAAACAGCTGGTGTGCGTGTGTGCGTGTGTGGTTTTGTCCCTTTTTTTGTGTGTGTATGAGGATCCCTTGGGATCCCGCAGAGATCCGGACCCTTCCCACTCTCCCGGCCTTCTGTAAAGTGACCAAAACCTGGCTCTTCCGGCAGGCCTGGGGCTGTTGATTAAAATCCATCCCCACTTGATTGAATGGATGACGTCTTATTTTAAATAACTGTATTTTTAATATTTTATGTTTTTACTTTTGTTGTGAGCCGCCCAGAGTCCCTAGGGAGTGGGCGGCATGCAAATCTTATTAAAGTTGCAAAAAAGACCACGAGACTCCATGTGAGGAAATCAAGTGTACTTTTACTAATTAAAAATGATTAAAGGCGTAGCGAAGCGAAATCTGAATATTTAGGCGCGAAAGCGATTGATATATAGAATAGCCCATTCCCCACCCCTTGGCATCACAGTTACAGTCCAATCATAATTCTCCCAAGTGTCAGGTGTGAGATAACTTCAAAAGGCATCACGAAGATGGAATGTCGGTGCCGTTAGTCCTGGCGGGAAACTCCCACGCATGCGTAGTCCGATCAGCCGGTGAACTCCAGAACCTTCCTCCAGCACAATGAGTAACCCCTCCCAAATACCATGCCCTACCTCCCCGTTTCATGGCAGCCGAAGCAGCAGCAAAGCAGAGGCTGACATCAGCTGGATGGGAATGTGTTTTTAATTGCAGGGGTTATGGGGATGTGAAATCATTTGGCAAGCAACCCTGCCAGTCTCGGCTTTAAAGGCAGAGGACCCCCAAAGTCAGACTGAGGGGCTCTCTGGTCACCCCAACTGGTTACCACAAAATTACTGGAAAAGCACTTGCTGGCCTGAACAATTTTCCTCTGGAGAGAGATTTAGGGGGGAGATTTCTATTCCGTAACCTTAGTCGCAATGATCCTGCTAAAACATTCACCAAACAATAGTATATGTGTATTTTTTCTCTCTCTATTTTCTAGATGAAAATGGGACTGCCAAACTACATGGCAAAAATAATTTTATTCTGGTTTATGTAGTTTTAAGTGGAGAGTCAAATTGGCTGATTGTGAAATGCTTAAAATCAGCAAGATTTTTTTACAACGTTTTAAACAAATTCCCTCCCTTCCCTTCTTCCCTCCCTTCTTTTCCTCCCTCCCTTCCCTTCCCTCCCTCCCTCCCCCTTCCCTTTCCTTCTTCCCTTCCTTTCTTTCCTTCCTTCCCTCCCTCCCCCTCCCCTTTCCTTCTTCCCTTCCTTTCTTTCCTTCCTTCCCTCCCTCCCCCTCCCCTTCCCTTCTTCCCTTCCCTTCCTTCCTTCCTTCCTTCCTTCCTTCCTTCCTTCCCCCTCCTTAT
>NC_045553.1:847210-870105 GCF_009769535.1 Thamnophis elegans
TTAAACCAGCAATGCAATTAAACCAACCAGCCAAGCCTTCAGTATTTAAGTACAGGTAAATAGCAGCCCCTCTTCCCGATTCATCTTAGCTGAGAATCTCCATTAGCTATGATGGCAATGGCAAAAAAACCCGCCAACTTTCAGTTTCTCCTTGGTGAATGTGGTTGCTGGCTTCTCTTTTGTGGACTTCCTGCATCGGTCAAATTAGGAGGATTTGGGTCCAGTTGAGGCCAGAGAACCTCGGGATAGTCTGACCTTGAGGGACACTGCTTGATGGACACCTTGTTTTATCATCTGCTTCCTGCCAGTTCGGTGGTTTTGTTCAGATCTCCTCCCTGTCCAAATCAGTGGAGGGAATTAATTTTGTCTATTTTGCAACAACAGGTGTCCCGTTTGGCCCTGAGAGGACAGTGGATGTGGTCATGCTTAATTCTTCCAAGAATTCCAAATTGGCTTCACATCCTGGTCAGATTTCTGGCCAAACAGATGTTGATGTTAGACTACCAATGGGGGTCTTAATGGGGTCTGAAAGAGCTAGAGATGGAAAAAAAACTGGGGTGAATTCCTGTCTCTTTACAACTCTTGTGTGTCCGTAAGGAGGTTAAAAGCAAAAAGGAACCGTGAAGACTATTTGTGTTCTGCTTTGTGAATGTTAATTGTGTTAACATTCTTCGCCTGCGCATGGGATAACCAGAGAATTCATAGGTTAACAAAGGAAGCTATTTGCAAAGCATGTTAACTTTCCCCTGACCCTACTAAGTAGGTCCTGTGAACAGAATAAAAAAAAAACCCGTCTCAAAATAATAGCAAGATGTTTTAAGTTTTCAAAAAAAATAATAATAATCTAGCATGTTCTAGTAGTTTTACAATTGGTTCCTTTGTTCCCCTTTCATGGGTGAGTTGGTAGTGACAGGTTTTGTCTGAACCTGGGAGAATTCCACTCCATGAGAATTGGACACAGCAAATGGGGCTGTTTTGTCTTGTTTTGGGAAATCATGGCTTATTCCTGGACCAGGAACCGTCTCCATCACTCCGCCAACAGGAGAAATCGGGCCTGTCCATTTTGGCTGGCCTGTTCCAAACCAGAGTTTTGAAAAAACAGACTTGAATGGCTGTTATTCATGGAGAATGGAAGGTCCTGAGAGGCTGAGATCTCCATCCACAGAGGAACTGGCTGAACTCCCACCAGGCACTTAAATAAACCACCTTGGAGATTTGCACTGCTTCTGGAACCTCAGACTAGCTCAGGTTAGGCTGTGATGCAGAAGATAAGCCATGGTTCAAAGCAGCCATGTTTTGCAGAGTCTTCTGCTTTTATGCAACCCGTTCAAAGAGCTGTATGAATTCTGTCCCTCCCCAGACCAATAATGGAGTGAAACCAATTTTGCCCCAAGAAACCACACATTCTTTCATTAATTCATGGTGGGCAACACAACAGAAGGTTGCTGTGTGTACCATTAGATTGAAAAGGATCCATTTTATGGCTAAGGACAAACAAAGGCTCAAACATTTCCTTCCTGCTTATCAGTTGTAATCTCCTTTCCTACAACATTGTGTGTGTGTCTCTCTCTCTCACACACACACACAATAAAAGATGGAATAACTAGAGGAAAATAATTTGGTTTTCTTAGGTTTGCTGATGTGGGGGCCCCTTTTGCAAAATCAAAATTTTCTTTGCTCACTTCTGGCCAAACGGCAAATAATTTTGCAGCAAAATGGGCTTTTTTCCCCCCCTTTTCATCTTGGCTTCAGGGATTTGCAGCCCGTGAAAAAGGTTGCAAACAATCAGAGGCTATATCAAGAGCCAGCGTTTTGAGACAATCACAACACTGTTAAGGCAACACTTTTGTAGTCACAGCTTTTCCAGCAGCTCCGGGTCGTGATGTGAGCGCTCCAGGAATTTATCTATTGAAGATAAGGAAGGAAGGCCAAGAAGGAGCGGTGATTAAGTTCACACATTGCTCAAATCACCACTTAACCACTACACGGTTTGAAGAAGTCACAACGGAACCACAGAACTAATCCTCAAGCCACAGTGCTGGGTTAGTCAGAATGGCCTGGACCTCAACGCAACCTAGCCTGATAAGAATTTAGGGCAATGGGCAGCAGAGCCAGTGAAACATTGATCTCAATATGGCTGTTTTCCAGATGACATTCGGTGATTTTATAAACAGCTCTCTGGATTGCTTCACGTTCCTCCCAGCTCAATATGAATGGTCAGCAGAACGAAAACAAGAAGGGTGGTGGGGAATTTCCTCTGCAGAAGTGATCTTTTTAACATTTTATTTTTGCAATGTATTAAGGAAACGGAAGTGCCAAGATGTGAGCAAGCCGGCTGAGAGCGTGATTTTTTTTGTTCTCTCCGCTGATGTCACGAAATGGACATCTGCTCCTTGCCTCCTCTTACAGGTTCCTTGAAGGGAGCGTCCACCATGGCTTTGGCACGGCCTAAATAAAGATTCCAGAGTGAACATGAACAGGCTGTCCTCAGATTTCAGCCCAAAGACACCGGGGGAGTTAGGCACACATGAAGGGCGAAACCGGGAGAGTGGAAAACGCATCGCTGACCTCCAGATGTTCTTTATCCAAATAAATACAATAGCAGAGTTGGGAGGGACCTTGGAGGTCTTCTAGTCCAACCTAGGCAGGAAACCTTATACCGTTTCAGATAAATGACTATCCAACATCTCCTTAAAGACTTCCAGTGTTGGGGCATTCACAACTTCTGGAGGCAAGTTGTTCCACTTTTTGAAGGATGTTGCCAGGCAGACCTGCCAGAGAAGAAGCCAGCGTCTTCTCCAGGGGTGAGAGGTGCTGCTTCATTTAATAATCAGGAAAGAAACCACTCAACTCCATTTGCTTGAAATTAAGTGTACTCTTACTAATTACAAATGAATAGTAGCGAAGCTAAGCTGAATCTGGTTAATTAGGCGCGAAAGCAAAGAATATCACGTATAGTTCAATCCCCTCCCCTTGGCATCCCAGTTCATAGTCCAATTATAATTCACCCAACTGTCAGGTGGGAGATATCTTCAAAAAGCATCATCAGGGTGGAATGCTGGACAGTTAACCTTGGCGGGAAACTCCCTTCCTCCGCATGCGCAATGAGATGGTCAGGCCAGCGTCTAGAATCTTCCTCCAGCACATCATGATTCCCCTCCCAAATACCATGCCCCCTCCCTCCCCGTTTCAATGGCAGCCGAAGCAGCAGCAAAGCAGAGGCTGACAAGGGGGCTGAAGGGCCAAGGAAGATCTGGTGGCTCCTTGGGCTTCCAATATCCTCCCCAAACTTCTCTGTCAGATTTTGGGAGCCCCTGAAGCAGAACAAGCCTTGAGGAGAGAAATGTGTGCCTGGAAAAGATTAGTGTTTCGGGGTCTTCCTAACTCTGGAAATTAAGAGACGACCAACCAGGGCTTCTGCAGTCCAAAAGTCCAGGATGATAACCATCATGGTCAAATTTAAGCTTTGATTGGTTTCATGTCCTTATGAGAACCTCCCCCTCCATCTGGGATTGAGATAAGCAAGCTCATCGGATCAAATCCAGACCAATATGTTGAATACGATGGTCCACAGGATTTGCCCTCTTCCAAGGGGCCTTGTTGGACCCACAGCCCCAGCCCCCCCTCTCCCTTGCCCCATGCAGGCAAAGTGCCCCTTTGGGAGGTGGGTCAACTCAAAGGCCTCTTCCTACCAGCCCTTCCCTACGTGGAGCTACTTAAGAGCCTTGTGGACTTCTAAAAACCCGCTTGCAACCATTTATGCGTCGTTTCTCACAGCTACCCACTTGAGAGACCCCTCCGAACCCCAGTGGGGGATGTCTGTGGCTCAAGCATCGTCAGAATAGCGTGCCAACGCTTTTGCTGACTCAGCACAGGGTGCCCCAGTGGGAGAAAGGAGAAGGCTGAGAAAAAAGGAAGCCAGTGCTGAGATGGGTGACTTTTTGTGGTCAACTGGCAGTGGCGATGGGAAAATTCACACCCTGCTCATCCGCCCCCCCCCCCCTTTATGCGCTGATTCCCGTCATGGGTTCGTTTTCTTAAAATGATTGCTGAGGAAGGAACCCCACCAACCAAACCAAGGGAAGGAACTTCATAGGCTGTGAATCCCAGGTCCAACCTGCAGCCCCAGAGGGGAGAAACGGTGGGAGGAAAGGCCAAAATTCTTCCTGCTCAAAGCATTTATAGCAAGCAACGGCAATTAAAAGTCTGCAATCCTTTACTCCAGTGGTTCCCAAACTTGGCAACTTTAAGACTTGTGGACTTCAACTCCCAGAATTCTCCAGCCAGCTCAGCTGAGCTGGCTGGAGAATTCTGGGAATTGAAGTCCACAAGTCTTAAAGTTGCCAAGTTTGGGAACCACTGCTTTTCTTGGAGCAGAGGCCCGGAATGAAACCGTGCAGGATGAGTTGGGAGCAGATTCTCAACCAGATTTGCCTGCTTAGTTCTGCATTTTTTGGACATCTGCATGGCCAGCTGCTGGGAGGGCCCATTCGGTTTCTGGTTCAGCTCTAGGGTTGGGATCTCCAGCTAAGCGTCCTGTGCCCCTAGGTGACTTCAGGAGCCCAAAGATGCAGGTCGGATAACAGCATCTTCTGTCCTTCAACCTGGACCTCTCAGTAGACAAACACACCCGTAAACCAACGCACAAGCACAACGTGGATGTTTTTCTTAAAATAGGGTGGGATGTGATGGTGTCAGTGGCTGCTGACCCGACACAGGCCTTGATCCCTCTGGAACTGAAGGAGGTGTTTCCTCAACCCCATCCCCAACCTCCTCTTCATCTCAGGGGGCTTCGGACTGTCTGCCAGCTGAGCTGTGCCCTTGGCCCGATCCATCTTCTAGTTCAGTGGTCTCCAACCTTGGCAACTTTAAGACCTGTGGACTTCAACTCCCAGAGTTCCTCAGCCAGCAAAGCTGAGGAAAGCTGGCTGAGGAACTCTGGGAGTTGAAGTCCACAATTCTTAAAGTTGCCAAGGTTGGAGATCACTGTTCTAGTTCTCTTTGGAGACCTTCCATGGGGTGCCCAAGAACCCCTTAACCCCAATGAAGCCTGAATGAATGGATTTTCTTAGGACGTTGAGGAGACGTTCTACTGTGATCTCTATAACCCATGGCCCCAGCTTGATCTCCTGTTAAGCTTTCTTCTTCTCTTGTCCCTGGGGAAGCAGCTAAACCCAGAATTGTCCAAGAGTTAAGTCTGTTTGCAAGGCAATCAGGGCTAGAGATAACCAGGGGGAGCTTTCTTAGATCAAAGCAGCAGAGAGCCTGGGAAAACCTCTCCCCATCTGGCTGTGCAAAGCCACGCCTGGGTGGCTGTTGCTCTGAGCCGGAGCGTGAAACAATATTTGGTCTCCCTGCCTCTCTGCAGCTGGCATCTGGGCTCAACCGGTGCCAAGAGAGCATCGCAGGAGGATCTGAAAATCTTTCAGAGGGCAACGTTGAAAACCATTTCACCCTGATCGGAGCACAGAGGCTCATCCTGAGGCAGGTGGTCATTTCATCATTTAAATTCTTCCCGTTGACCCTGAAGGAATCCCCCGAAGACCCGGCCCTCTTCAGTTTCGCGGCTTCTGGAAAGAGCCCAACTACCAGGGTTTCCAATGCTTCTCTTCCCCAGTTGGAGATTTCACTTGGGGGGTGGGGTCCATCTCCTGAAGGTAGACTGCTAAGAGAACCCAACGGAGCAGAAGTGGAAGAAGAAGAGGCTGAATCTTCTAAGTGAGTGTCCTGAACTTGTCCATCTCTTCCGGCCTCAGGAGAACTTCGGGCACTTTTGAGTCTCCAGTCGGGCAGCTCCTCAACAGCCCTTGTCCACGGTCCCCTTGAGTGAGTAGGAATCCTCCCTAAGCAAATAGACCGAGGAAAACCTTCTGCTGCTGGGACGAGATGTTCTAAAGATGTACTTGAGAGACCACCTGCTGCCAATTACCTCCCAAAGACCTGTTAGATCACACAGGGTTGGCCTCCTCCAAATTCCATCTACTAGACAATGCCATCTGGCTACGACCCGGGGGAGGGCCTTCTCTGTTGCAGCTCCGGCCCTTTGGAACGAACTCCCCGCGGAGATTCGGACCCTCACCTCTCTCCCTGCTTTCCGAAAAGCCGTTAAGACCTGGCTGTGTCGGCAGGCCTGGGGTTGATGAGCTCCCTTCCCCTCTCGAACAGGTGTGGTTGTTGGTCATTTTAAATGTCTATTTTGTACTTGTATGTTTCCCTTTCCTGTTTAAGTTGTTCGCCGCCCTGAGTCCCTTTAGGGAATAGGGCGGCATATAAATAAAATAAAACTTAAACTTAAGCTGCTTGGCTCCTCGGCTGTAGGCCCTCAAGATGGGAGTTGGGCATTGTCTCAAGGAAGAGGTGGCCATTAGGCTTTTAAAATCAGTGGCCACCTTTGCTTGAGACAATAGACAATGCCCAAGTCTCATCTTGTGGCCCGGATCATGAGATAGCAGAAGGTGAAGGTGGTGGGGGTTGCACCAGAAATGACAAATACAGGAAGTCAAGAAGGATAAAGGAGCTAATAATATCTTATCACACTTGCTCCACCTTCTCTTCCTTTCTTTTGCACGCCGCTTCTTCTTTTCCTTCTGATTGTCTTCTGATTTGTGCAGGTGGGCATCCAGATTGCTGGTCTTGAAGGCTTCCTTGAGCCAAAACACCTTCTGAAAGGGACGTTTCCTCACCAGCAAAGACCGTCTTTTCACAAGGTGAGGAGTGCAGGGAGTCCCTCTATGTTGGTTGGTGTGTGTGTGTGTGTGTGTGCGTGTGTGTTGTGGAATGATAGGCAGCCCTATCACCTCCTGGGTCAAGTTAGAGTAGCAAGGAAGTTGGAGTGCAGAGCCGAAGACCTTCTGAGAAGAGGCACCAACTGCTCGAGGGGGAGAACAATTTTCTCTCAATCCATTCCAAGGGACACAGCCACTAAGACTCAAAATTGGGGGCAACCCAATTTGTTGGGGGGGGGGGATGAGTGGGTGGGTGGGAGGGCACGGGAGATGCTTTGCAAGCTCAGCACACCTGGCTTATTTCTCATGGAACCAAACTGGTGTGATGATGGGTCACCACATTGGAAGCTGTACCACTTCTGCCCTTGTCGATCCAGGGGGGGCCCAGGTGAAATCAGTCACTCTCCTTGGATAAGCTAAACGTGGCCAAGGATCTGTTCTCCGGGGTCCATCAAGAAAAGAGGTGGAATGGAAAGTTGGAGGGGGGGGGCGAAAGAAAGGGTGTATGGAGGGTCGAAGAGGTACATTGGGTTTCTGTTTTGGGGGGTATTATTGACAAGAGGAATGGCTGTGTTTATTGTTTAATGTTATATGGCCCCGGTTCTGCACAGTATATATGTGACTGTACGAAAATGGAAATGGAAAATAAAAAACACATTTATTTTAAAAAAATAAAAAGAGGTGGAATTTGGTTATGGGTTCTGGGAAGTTGGGGGAGGGAAGGCTGGGGGGGTGGGGAGGAGGGGGGAGGGAGGGATGTATATTAGGCTTGATGAGAGGTGTTAGATTTTAATGTAATATGATTGCACATGTATACTGTCTTCTCTTATTTTTCCTTTAAAACTAAGATATGTTAAGTATATTGATATGGAAGCATAAATACCATCAACATAGAATGGAGTTTGCTCAGAAGCGGAAATACACCAATGAGAGGAAGAGTGGGAAACAGAGGAGAGAAGAAAGATGGGAAGAGAGGGATAGGAGAGAGGGTAAGGGGGGAAGATGAGGAGGATAAGGAGGAGTGGAATGAAGAGAGAGGAGAAGGAGAAAGGAAGGGGAAGTAGAGTAGAAAATGATGGAGGGAAGAAAGGATGTAGAAGAGTGGGAAGCAGAGGAGAGAAGAAAGATGGGAAGAGAGGGATAGGAGAGAGGGCAAGGGGGGAAGATGAGGAGGATAAGGAGGAGTGGAATGAAGAGAGAGGAGAAGGAGAAAGGAAGGGGAAGTAGAGTAGGAAAGGATGATGGAGGGAAGAAAGGAGGTAGGAGAGAGGTAGAAGAAAGAGGTGTATGGAGAGCAGAAGAGCCAATAATGGGTTTTTATCTTTCTGGGCATTGATGGCAAGAGGAACTGATGTAATTACTACTTAATACAATAGGATATTGGCTATGTAATAGTATACATGTGATTATATGTTGTATATTAATGTAATATGATTGCACATGTATACTGTCTTCTCTTATTTTTTTCTTTAAAACTAAGATATGTTAAGTATATTGATATGGAAGCATAAATACCATCAACACAGAAGGGAGTTTGCTCAGAAGCTGAAATATACCAATGAGAGGAAGAGTGGGAAACAGAGGAGAGAAGAAAGATAGGAAGAGAGGGATAGGAGAGAGGGTAAGGGGGGAAGATGAGGAGGATAAGGAGGAGTGGAATGAAGAGAGAGGAGAAGGAGAAAGGAAGGGGAAGTAGAGTAGGAAAGGATGATGGAGGGAAGAAAGGAGGTAGGAGAGAGGCAGAAGAAAGAGGTTTATGGAGAGCAGAAGAGCCAATAATGGGTTTTTATCTTTCTGGGCATTGATGGCAAGAGGAACTGATGTAATTACTACTTAATACAATAGGATATTGGCTATGTAATAGTATACATGTGATTATATGTTGTATATTAATGTAATATGATTGCACATGTATACTGTCTTCTCTTATTTTTTCCTTTAAAACTAAGATATGTTAAGTATATTGATATGGAAGCATAAATACCATCAACACAGAAGGGAGTTTGCTCAGAAGCTGAAATATACCAATGAGAGGAAGAGTGGGAAACAGAGGAGAGAAGAAAGATAGGAAGAGAGGGATAGGAGAGAGGGTAAGGGGGGAAGATGAGGAGGATAAGGAGGAGTGGAATGAAGAGAGAGGAGAAGGAGAAAGGAAGGGGAAGTAGAGTAGGAAAGGATGATGGAGGGAAGAAAGGAGGTAGGAGAGAGGCAGAAGAAAGAGGTTTATGGAGAGCAGAAGAGCCAATAATGGGTTTTATCTTTCTGGGCATTGATGGCAAGAGGAACTGATGTAATTACTACTTAATACAATAGGATATTGGCTATGTAATAGTATACATGTGATTATATGTTGTATATTAATGTAATATGATTGCACATGTATACTGTCTTCTCTTATTTTTTCCTTTAAAACTAAGATATGTTAAGTATATTGATATGGAAGCATAAATACCATCAACACAGAAGGGAGTTTGCTCAGAAGCTGAAATATACCAATGAGAGGAAGAGTGGGAAACAGAGGAGAGAAGAAAGATAGGAAGAGAGGGATAGGAGAGAGGGTAAGGGGGGAAGATGAGGAGGATAAGGAGGAGTGGAATGAAGAGAGAGGAGAAGGAGAAAGGAAGGGGAAGTAGAGTAGGAAAGGATGATGGAGGGAAGAAAGGAGGTAGGAGAGAGGTAGAAGAAAGAGGTGTATGGAGAGCAGAAGAGCCAATAATGGGTTTTTATCTTTCTGGGCATTGATGGCAAGAGGAACTGATGTAATTACTACTTAATACAATAGGATATTGGCTATGTAATAGTATACATGTGATTATATGTTGTATATTAATGTAATATGATTGCACATGTATACTGTCTTCTCTTATTTTTTTCTTTAAAACTAAGATATGTTAAGTATATTGATATGGAAGCATAAATACCATCAACACAGAAGGGAGTTTGCTCAGAAGCTGAAATATACCAATGAGAGGAAGAGTGGGAAACAGAGGAGAGAAGAAAGATGGGAAGAGAGGGATAGGAGAGAGGGTAAGGGGGGAAGATGAGGAGGATAAGGAGGAGTGGAATGAAGAGAGAGGAGAAGGAGAAAGGAAGGGGAAGTAGAGTAGGAAAGGATGATGGAGGGAAGAAAGGAGGTAGGAGAGAGGTAGAAGAAAGAGGTGTATGGAGAGCAGAAGAGCCAATAATGGGTTTTTATCTTTCTGGGCATTGATGGCAAGAGGAACTGATGTAATTACTACTTAATACAATAGGATATTGGCTATGTAATAGTATACATGTGATTATATGTTGTATATTAATGTAATATGATTGCACATGTATACTGTCTTCTCTTATTTTTTTCTTTAAAACTAAGATATGTTAAGTATATTGATATGGAAGCATAAATACCATCAACACAGAAGGGAGTTTGCTCAGAAGCTGAAATATACCAATGAGAGGAAGAGTGGGAAACAGAGGAGAGAAGAAAGATGGGAAGAGAGGGATAGGAGAGAGGGTAAGGGGGGAAGATGAGGAGGATAAGGAGGAGTGGAATGAAGAGAGAGGAGAAGGAGAAAGGAAGGGGAAGTAGAGTAGGAAAGGATGATGGAGGGAAGAAAGGAGGTAGGAGAGAGGTAGAAGAAAGAGGTGTATGGAGAGCAGAAGAGCCAATAATGGGTTTTTATCTTTCTGGGCATTGATGGCAAGAGGAACTGATGTAATTACTACTTAATACAATAGGATATTGGCTATGTAATAGTATACATGTGATTATATGTTGTATATTAATGTAATATGATTGCACATGTATACTGTCTTCTCTTATTTTTTTCTTTAAAACTAAGATATGTTAAGTATATTGATATGGAAGCATAAATACCATCAACACAGAAGGGAGTTTGCTCAGAAGCTGAAATATACCAATGAGAGGAAGAGTGGGAACAGAGGAGAGAAGAAAGATGGGAAGAGAGGGATAGGAGAGAGGGTAAGGGGGGAAGATGAGGAGGATAAGGAGGAGTGGAATGAAGAGAGAGGAGAAGGAGAAAGGAAGGGGAAGTAGAGTAGAAAATGATGGAGGGAAGAAAGGATGTAGAAGAGTGGGAAGCAGAGGAGAGAAGAAAGATGGGAAGAGAGGGATAGGAGAGAGGGTAAGGGGGGGGAGATGAGGAGGATAAGGAGGAGTGGAATGAAGAGAGAGGAGAAGGAGAAAGGAAGGGGAAGTAGAGTAGGAAAGGATGATGGAGGGAAGAAAGGAGGTAGGAGAGAGGTAGAAGAAAGAGGTGTATGGAGAGCAGAAGAGCTGATAATGGGTTTTTTATCTTTCTGGGTGTTGATGACAAGAGGAACTGATGTAATTACTACTTAATACAATAGGATATTGGCTATGGAATAGTATACATGTGATTGTATGTTATGAAAATGGAAAATAAAAATGTATATTCATAAAAGAAAAAGAACAAGAAAAGAGGTGGAACTTCTGTGGCCACCATCCTCTTGACATTTTTGGCTCTGGTCTGCAGACACCTCTGGCGGTTTGCATCAGAAGGGAAAGACACGAGTCGCCATTCAGGCCTGGCTCAAGTCCTCCTTGAAAACACAGCCCTGGCTTGGAAGGCAGGCAGGCATTCCAGGATATCAGCCATTCTGGACAGAGAGCAGAGGGAGCCGGTGGCTGCAGGGCTAAACCAGGGGTCTTTAGCAGGGGGGGGGGGAGGGAGCAGGCAGCCTTTGTTCCGTGGTTTGTGTAGCCTTGTTGCATCTTGACCTCCCTCCAGGGCAGAGATTCCCTTTGTTTTGCCTTGCGGGGGTTGTGTTTCCAAACACCTGATAGCCTTGTGCGTACGAAAGCTGAGCAGATAATTCTACAGGCATCCTTATCTCCTTCCTAGACAGCAACAACCGGCTGGCCTGGAGCCTGCCAGGCATAACAGAGCTCGGCAGGTTGCCCATCCTCGGTGGGGCAGAGATAGAGAGACTAGGGGAAAGGCAGCCCTTTAGCGGTTTTTTTTTGGGGGTGGGGGTACGGCGGTTGCTGACTGTGTTGGTAGTCGGGGCTGCCTGAGTCAGGAGGCTTCTAAATCAGGACATCCTGTTTGGGTTTTGAGAAAGTGCTGAGTTGGTTGCTGGCCTTGCTTGGCGGATTCTCCTTCCACCCAGATCGAGGACAGAAATCAGGCTCTGAATGTCCCCGTCAGAAGTAGAGCCACCCCCTGTCATCCCGAGGCTTAACCTCCGGCAGTGCCTTATGGGCCATCGGGCATTCTGACCACACACATGTGAATGTGAAGAATCGGCCTCACCAGCCCAAGGAGGACACGCTTAGAAGGTCTGGTACTTATTCGCGAGTCCCTGGTTGGGTTCCTCCTCCGCTCTGTTCAACCTTCTGAGAAGTTCTGCTCCATCCTCAGAAATCCTTAGTTGGAGATGTCAGTTCTGAGGTCGAAAGCAGAGGAGGGCCATTGATTGGGGCCACTCCAGGGGACACGGTTGGTCCCAGGACACGAAAAGTATTGGGTGGCCAGGACATACTTCCATTTATTCAGAGCCATTGCCTGCCCCAAAGCATTTACGCCATGAATCCGACCTAGTAGGTTACATTCAGACATGCATCCAATCACCTTCTTGGCAGAGCGCTTCCCTTCGCACATATCCTGCTCCTTGAAGTAACCACCAGAGTAGGAGGGCTACTCTAGGGATCCACGGTCTCCCCTGAGCTTGTGTTGAAAGGCACAATGGGCAACCAGGGGAGAAAATCTGAGCAATGTTATCTCTTCGGTCTTCAGGATACAAAACTCTTGAGGTGCCTTGGGCCACAACTTCCGGTCCATTGCTCAGAGATCCAACCCACTTCATCCCCAAAGAGTTCCAGGGAGGCATTCCAGAGAGAGGTGGGACTCTCATTGGACCAGCCTCCCGGGAGCATTTCTTAACCAACCACTCTTCCTCCGGAGTGAAGCTTTCCGAAGGAATCTCTTGGCAGCCAGCTAATTCACCTGCAGAAAATATGACTTCAGCAACAGAGTGGTCAATGCTTGGAATGAACTAACTGTTGTTACATCCTCAAGCCAGGGGTTTAAATTCAACAGGTTCTGACAGGTTCTGGAGAACCGGTAGTGGAAATTTTGAGTAGTTCGGAGAACCGGCAAATGCCACCTCTGGCTGGCCCCAGAGTGGGGGAGGGAATGGGGATTTTTCAATATCCTTCCCCTGCCACGCCCACCAAGCCACGCCCACAGAACTGGTAGTAAAAGATTTAGAGTTTGACCACTGCCCCCATAACTTTGACCTCAAACTGTCTCCCGTGGACCTCACCCCATTCCTAAGAGGTCCATAAAGGGGGCGTGAATAAGCGCACCAGGGTGCCTAGGCCCAGTTCCCCCCCCCCAAGGACAGAGCTCAGGCTTTGTGGGTGGCCCCTGCTGGCTCCATCCAGGATGGCAGAGGCTCTGATTCTGCCAAGGCAGAGCCACCCAAACCACTGCCTCCCTCCCTCCCTCCTTCCTTCCTTCCCTCCGTCCTTCCCTCCCTCCTCCCTCCTTCCCTCCCTCCTTCCTTCCCTCCCTCCGTCCCTCCCTCCCTCCTTCCCTCCCTCCCTCTCTCCCTCCCTTCTTCCCTCCCTACTTCCCTCCCTCTCCTTCCTTCCCTTCCTCCTTCCCTCCCTCCCCCTCTTCCTCCTTCCCTCCCTCCTTCCCTCCTTCCCTCCCTCTTTCCCTCCCTTCTTCCCTCCCTCCCTCCTTCCCTCCCTCTGTCCTTCCCTCCCTCCTTCCTTCCATCCCTCCTTCCCTCCCTCCTTCCCTCCCTCCCTCCTTCCTTCCCTCCCTCCCTCCCTCCTTCCTTTCCTCCTTCCCTCCTTCCCTTCTTCCCTCCTTCCCTCCCTCCTCCCCTCCCTCATCCCTCATCCCTCCTTCCTTCCCTCCTTCCCTCCTTCCCTCCCTCCCTCCTTCCTTTCCTCCCTCCCTCCTTCCCTCCCTCCCTCCCTCCTTCCCTCCTTCCTTCCCTCCATCCCTCCTTCCCTCCCTCCTTCCCTCCCTCCCTCCTTCTCTCCCTCCCTCCTTCCTTCCCTCCTTCCTCCCTCCTTCCTTCCTTCCCTCCCTCCCTCCCTCCCTCTTTCCCTCCTTCCCTCCCTCCCTCCTTCCCTCCCTACCTCCTTCCCTCCCTCCCTCCCTCCCTCCCTCCCTTCTTACCTCCCTCCCTCCTTTCTTTCCTCCCTCCCTCCTTCCCTCTCTCCCTCCTTCCTTCCCTCCTTCCCTCCCTCTCTCCTTCCCTCCCTCCCTCCTTCCCTCCCTCCCCCCTTCCCTCCCTCCCTCCTTCCCTCCCTCCCTCCTTCCTTCCTTCCCTCCCTCCTTCCTTCCTCCCTCTTTCCCTCCCTCCCTCCCGGACCAAGAGGGAAATCAAAAGAAAGGGAAACTTCCCTGAAAGAGCTTCCTCTTTCCAGACAAACCGCCTGCGAAGCAGCCCCAGCCCAGTCCTGGCCTCCAGTGGCTCATTAAAGAGGGACGCTGCTTTCCTCCTCCTTGCTGGCTGACTTTCTTCGCTCCACTATTGTTTGTTTGTTTTGTACCCGTGGCAGGAAAGGTTCCCGTAAGGCCGACTCGCCCCAGCCGCCCTCCTCCTTTTCTCCGTAGTCCTGCCCTGAGCCTCGCTTGTTGACGGTAAGAAGACTCAGGTCAAGGACCTGCCTGCATCCTCCCCTGCCTCTGCCCCTCTGCCTGGCTTCCTCTGTCTGTCTGGCTCAGAAAAAAACAGTGGTCTGCCTCTGATTTGGGATTTCATTTGGAGAAACGAAACCTGTGCAGATAGAATAGAATAACAGAGTTGGAAGGGGCCTTGGAGGTCTTCTAGTCCAACCCTCTGCCTAGACAGGAAACCCTACACCCCTTCAGACAAATGGCTCTCCAACATCTTCTTAAAAACGTCCAGTGTTGGAGCATTCAAACTTCTGGAGGCAACTTCTGTTCCACTGGTTAATTGTTCTCATTGTCAGGAAATTTCTCCTGAGTTCTAAGTTGCTTCTCTCCTTGATTAGTTTCCACCCATTGCTTCTTGTTCTACCCTCAAGTGCCTTGGAGAATAGCTTGACTGCCTCTTCTTTGGGGCAACCCCTGAGATATCGGAAGATGCTATCATGTCTCCCCTAGTTCTTTTTTCTCTTAAACTAAACATACCCAGTTCCTGCAACTGTTCTTCATGTGTTTTAGCCTCCAGACCCCTAATCCTCTTTGTTGCTCTTCTCTGCACTCTTTAGAATACAATAGCAGAGTTGGGAGGGACCTTGGAGGTCTTCTAGTCCAACCCCCAGCCTAGGCAGGAAACGCTACACCACTTCAGACAAATGGTTTATCCAAACATCTTCTTTAAAGCTTCCAGTGTTGGAGCATTCACAACTTCTGGAGGCAACTTCTGTTCCACTGATTCATTGTTCTCACTGTCAGGAAATTTCTCCTCAGTTCTAGGTTGCTTCTCTCCTTGATTAGTTTCCACCCATTGCTTCTTGTCCTGCCCTCAGGTGCCTTGGAGAATAGTTTGACTCCCTTTTCTTTGTGGCAACCCCTGAGATATCAGAAGGCTGCTATCATGTCTCCCCTAGTCCTTCTTTTCATTAAACTAGACATACCCAGTTCCTGCAACCGTTCTTCATATGTTTTAGCCTCCAGTCCCCTCATCCTCTTTGTTGCTCTTCTCTGCACTCTTTCCAGAGTCTCCACATCTTTTCTACATCGTGGCGACCCAAACTGGATGCCGTATTCCATGTGTGGCCTTATTACCAAGGCCTTATAGAGCGGTACTAACACTCCACGTGTAGATATTATTGTACCTGGCTGGGCCTGTGTGCTTTTCCAGGGGATCCTTGGGAGAGACCTTCAGGGAGAGCAGCATGGAAGCTTAGCAAAGGGAGACCCAACCTAGAATTAAGGAGACATTTCCTGACCTTGAGAACCATCAATCCATGGAAGAGTTGCCTCTGGAAATTGAGGGTGATCCATCACTGGAAGTTTTTAATGAGATTGCATCATTTGTCCAGAATGGTGTAGGACCTCCTGTTTGAGCAGGGGGTTTGACCTCCAAGGTCCTTCCCAACTCTTTATTCTGTATTCTGATCCAGTTGGACAATAACTTGAAATCCTTGCTCTCTTGGCTTCCTCATATGATCATTGAGATGGCCAAGGAACCTTGGATCTGGAAGCCTTCCGGAATCCGGTTAGAGCTCGCCCACAGCTTTGGAAAGGCAGTTCATTTGGTATTCCCCAGGCCAGATGGGCTGGCCTCCTTTTGCTGGCAGAAGCCCACTGCCCATCTGTTTCCTTTTGCCCCCAAATGTATATTAATGTTCTTCGTTGCTTGGAAATCCTTTTGTCTGCCTTTTAAGCTCCAGCTTAAAATTTCTCACTCGGTTCCATTCGGCAGGATCCCCAAGGAGAAGAACAATGGCTGATTTAAAAAAAAATAATTGAATGCTTTTGAATTGTCTTCTTAGATTAGATTTAACCCAGTTTCTCTCAACTTTGGCCACTTTAAGACACGTGGACTTCAGCTCCCAGAATTCCCCACCAGCCTGGGGAATTCTGGGAGCTGAAGTCCACATGTCTTAAAGTGGCCAAGGTTAAGAAACATTGTCATAACCCATCTAAGTTTTCTACTCCCTTTTGTATTGTCTTTAACAACAGTTTTGAGTATTGAAAGTGTTGCCATTAAAATTTCAAAGTTCACGCTTTTCCTTCACGCAAAAAAACATGTTAGCCTTCTATTTATTATGTATTAAATAATTTACGCCACTCTGCTGTGCTGGCCAAAGGATTTTCCCTTCTTCTTTTTTAAATGTCAGCTTTAATGAAGACAGGCTTAAGATACAGAAGGATCTTGACAAACCTGAGCATTGGGCACTATCTAATAAAATGAAATTCAATGGTGAAAAAAGTAAGGTTCTACATTTAGGCAACACAAATGAAATGCACAGGTCCAGTATAGGTGGTACCTTGCTCAAGAGTAGTAACTATGAGAGGGATCTTGGAGTCCTAGTGGACAACCATTTAAATAGGAGCCAGCCGTGCGCAGCAGCTGCCAAAAAAGCCAACACAGTTCTAGGCTGCATCAACAGAGGGAGAGAATCAAGATCACATGAAGGGTTAAGACCACTTTATAATGCTTTGGTAAGGCCACACTTGGAATACGGCATCCAGTTTGGGTCGCCACGATGTAAAAAAGATGTGGAGACTCTGGAAAGCGTGCAGAGAAGAGCAACAAAGAGGCTTAGGGGACTGGAGGCTAAAACATAGGAAGAACGGTTGCAGGAACTGGGGATGTCTAGTTTAATGAAAAGAAGGACCAGGGGAGACATGATAGCAGCCTTCCAATATCTCCGGGGTTGCCACAAAGAAGAGGGAGTCGAACTATTCTCTAAAGCACCTGAGGGTAGAACAAGAAGCAATGGGTGGAAACTAATCAAGGAGAGAAGCAACCTAGAACTGAGGAGAAACTTCCAAACAATTAATCAATAGAACAACTTGCCTCCAGAAGTTGTGAATGCCCCAACACTGGAAGTCTTTAAGAAGATGTTGGATAGCCATTTGTCTGAAATGGTATAGGGTTTCCTGCCTAGTCAGGGGGCTGGACTAGAAGGCCTCCAAGGTCCCTTCCAACTCTGCTATTGTATTGTATTGTAATACAATTTGATCTAACAGAGGTACCAGACCGATGTTCCCCTACTTAACGTGTGGTCCTTGTCTCTCCTGCAAGGGATTCTGGGACATTTTCCAAGATAGGATGCTCATTTATTTTGGACGATGCTGCATTCAGCCTCCTCCTTCCCTGCATTGGGATTGGCATCACTGGGTAGGATCTGGGTCATCCCAGGAAGACGTTGTGTAGAAATTAGTCTATGTTCTTCTCCATCCATCCATATCAATTAGTTTGGACTTGCAACAATAGTTCTTTGTTGTTACTCAGCCGTTACAGGCAGTCTTAGATGAGGCAAGCTCTCACTGGTTTGTCCCATCAGCCTTCACTCTTCTGTGTTTCCTAACCGTGGTGTGAAGCTACCTTGGCACCATCTCAAGTTTTTGACCAATCTGTGTCCCCAACAGGTCATGGAAGAATTGGAGAACACTACGGATTACTACTTAGACTACTATAGTTTCCAAGACTTCCCTGTTAGAGACGGATACAGCAAAAAACCCCAGATAGACCCCCTGACCGTCATTCAAGTGGTCGCTGCTCTCATCTACAGCGTCACCTGCCTCCTGGGTCTATTGGGCAACGGCTTGGTCATCGCCATTATCCTCCAGATGAAGAAGTCGGTCACCACGGTCTGGTTCCTCAACTTGGCAGCTGCCGACTTCCTGTTCAACGTCTTCCTGCCCCTGAACATCGCCTACACGGCCATGGGCTTCCACTGGGTTTTCGGCAGGGACATGTGCAAAGTCAACAATTTGCTTCTCAACCTTAACATGTACACCAGTGTCTTCCTGCTGACCACCATCAGCTTCGACCGCTGCATCTTGGTGGTCTTCCCAGTCCAGTCCCAAAAGCATCGGACACCAACCATTGCCTGGTTGCTCTGCGTCCTAATTTGGGTGATTGGTTTCCTGATGAGCTCCCCTTCCCTTGTTTTTCGAGACACCACGACCTCCGGCAACCGCATCCTTTGCTTTCACAACTTCTCCTTGTCCAGTTCTCCAAACGACACCGCCCTTGGCCACCAGAGACACAAAATGGTAACCACCATTCGCTTCTTGCTGGGGTTTATCATACCAATGATCATTATCACTGTATGCTACATCACCATAATTTTCCGGCTGAAAAGGAACCGTCTGGCCAAATCCAAGAAGCCCTTGAGGATTATTGTCACCATTATCACCACCTTCTTCTTGAGTTGGTGTCCCTACCATACGTTCCACCTGCTGGAAATGGACCACCAGTCAGTTCCGAGCACCGTCTTCGAGATAGGGCTGCCTCTTGTCACCGCCATCGCGGCTTCTAACAGCTGCATGAACCCCATTCTGTACGTCTTCATGGGCCAAGATTTCAAGAAGTTTAAGGTCACCATCCTGTCCAGGCTGGCCAATGCGCTGACCGAGGACACAATCAATTCAGTCCATTCGTTCTCACGCAAAAGCGTCACCAAAGCCAGTTCAATGACTGAAAAAGAATCATTTTTACTCTGAGCCCAAGGTGGATTACAGCGGATCATTTGGTTTCCAGCAATGGTCCAAAACTCCTCGCGGTGGCCTTCTTGGATTACTCCAGCGGTTTCAGGAGGAACCTGACATTGGTTTGGTGAATCTAAGCCAGTGGTGGCTCTGTGTGATTCTAAGTACACTCTTGTTTATTCTTATCGAAGCTTTTTGAGGATTATGGCATAAACACCTGATCCTAACCACGTAAACAAACTTCACGACAAAGGAAGGCCCGATGGTTGGACTTCAGCCTGTAAAGTGTTCACCGCATCCTATAAATTCTTGGCAAAAAGCATATTTTGAGCTCTGGGGGAAATTGAGTAACCCCTTCATTGGGAAGAGAATTGGGAAGTTTAGGCTTAGCTTGTTTTAGACAGGACACTGTAACAGATGTGTGTGTGTAGGCGTGTGTTTCCTAATCATTTGTACCTGTGTAAATCCAGGTGTGATTTCTCATTCTATCACCTTCCATGTGAGCAGACATGCAAAAAGCTCATTTTTTGCAATCGCAAATTTTCCCAGTTGAGAATTTAATTCTAGTTAAAAAATAAAACCCCAATCCTTTCCTCTCACACTATAAGTCACACTTTGGAGGACAATCATTTCATACAGGTTCTGTCCAGCAACTTTTTTCTCTCTCGTTGACTCGTCCATGAGATTTCTTAGTCCACGAATAAATCTTTTCTCTAGGAGGTGGGCTGCGAGTTCCCGTCTCTTCAATTTCATGCCCAGTTAATTTGGGAAATAACTCATTTCCCCCTCTCTTTCTTTTCACCGACCTAAATCTGAAATGATGAGCTAGAATCCAACCCCGGGTTTATAGATTGATAAGTTGATTTTACTTCTCCCAAATCTAATGAAATCACTTCTAATTGTATCTGGAAAGACACGGAGGATGGAGTCTCTCCTTCTGTCCCCGCAAAGTGCCAGGCAGAACAACTTCTCCACCTCTGGAGCAGATCAACAAGGATTTCTAACTATTGTTGGTCTACAAAAACACGACCAAAATTAAAAGGAAGTTGTGGAAATTTGCTGCATCAGGAACAATTGCTTGGATGACAGAAATAGACCCTGGAGACAAGCAGAGACGTCCAACAATGTTTTCCAGCTGGAGAATCTTGAGGATTTAGTAAATAAACAGTAACTCCAACTATTGGCATGAAAGTCCACTGCCCTCAGTTCAACTCCTAGCAATATGATGGCAATAGCAATATAGCCATAGCAGTTAGACTTATATACCGCTTCATAGGGCTTTCAGCCCTCTCTAAGCGGTTTACAGAGTCAGCATATTGCCCCCAACAACAATCCGGGTCCTCATTTCACCCACCTCGGAAGGATGGAAGGCTGAGTCAACCCTGAGCCGGTGAGATTTGAACCGCTGAACTGCAGATAGCAGTCAGCTGAAGTGGCCTGCAGTACTGCACCCTAACCACTGCGCCACCTCGGCGTGTGTTGAAAATTACTGTTGGGTCAGGTTTCCTACAAATGAAAAAGCATCTACCAGTAATTGTTGTAGGTAACATTCCTAACAAGTATATCTGTATTTAAGATAAGTTGGGTTTTTTAAAAAAAACTTTGTATTTCTAAAGATATGCGCTGTTTTTTCCCCCTCCGTAAGCAGTTTTGTAAAAGTCTATGTTGTTTTTTTTTAATGGAAAAAAATAAAATAAAATAAAGTGACTCGGGGGCTGCCAGGTTCTCTTGTCGACCTCCCACCCGATCCTGTTGCTCGTACAAAGATTCTGGAACTTAGCTGCCTGATTGCAAGAGGACTTGGCACCATGAAGCCATGGCCTCCACATCTCTAAGGAAGGTCCTCAGCCCAAGCTCTTGAAGAGAATAGCAATAGCAATAGCAGTTAGACTTATATACCGCTTCATAGGGCTTTCAGCCCTCTCTAAGCGGTTTACAGAGTCAGCATATCGCCCCCAACAACAATCCGGGTCCTCATTTTACCCACCTCGGAAGGATGGAAGGCTGAGTCAACCCTGAGCCGGTGAGATTTGAACAGCTGAACTGCAGAACTGCAGTCAGCTGAAGTAGCCTGCAGTGCTGCATTTAACCACTGTGCCACCTCAGCTCCCTAATCTGGGGCAATGGCTGGGATGACCTCTGCTGAGACCCTGGGAAGCGGATCTACAGGCACAGGCCCACCTGGGCCAGGATGTGTCTTCCGAAGAGACGCCTATTGCCTTCAATTGCTGCAGATGGTCCATTTGTCACCTGTTGTTTATTTCCCCGTCTTCTCCAGAAAGCCATAATCTCTGCAAACAGCTTTCTCGAACTGATGAGTGGTGGACAACCCTTGAGTTAATATTTGATTTCCATCCTTCCAGTTTGTTTAACGTGGCACCAACCTCTTTCACATACAAATAAGGATGTCTTGGGGGGGAGCAGCTGGTGTGTTTCACAAGCACCAACCTTCCTCTCCCTCACGCTAGCTGCATTCACACATTCTGCTAAACCCTGGTTTGGTTTAGCCAAGTCTTTTTTTTTTCTTGAACAGGACAGAGCTGGCTAATTCAGACCTGTGAAGTAACGGATTAGGATTTTTCTGGAATTCCATGCCAACTTTTAATGGTAATTAGGGCTGGCTTTGACAAACTTCCTAATGTGTGCAAAGAAAGGCACATCTAATATTCAGCGCTGCCACCTCCAAAGTTATTTTTTAATTAAAAATATAAAACAGATCTGATGAACCTTTAGATAATAACTTACTTCACTCTAGAGCAGTGTTTCTCAACTTTGTTGACTTTAAGTCCTGTGAACTTTAACTCCCAGAATTCCCCAGCCAGCATGGCTGGCTGGGGAATTCTGGGAGTTGAAGTCCACAGGACTTAAAGTCACCAAGGTTGAGAAACACTGCTCTGGACGATCTGATTTTCACCTGTTTCATTTTTCAGGTTAAAAAGGCCATCCGTTAGTTTCGGGGCTGCTCATCTGTACCAATGCTGTCTATGCCTCTTTCTTCTCATCTCACATGTTATCGTGATTTGGGTACCATCCATGTTCTAAAAGGAGCTGCAGTGTTCATTTGGCTTTTTTTCCATGAGGATCCAATCTTGGGGTACAATCAGATGCCATCAAATTAGCCCCAACTCTGGTAACTCAACAAACACCCTCATCGTGACTTGACTCCAGAGACAGTTATCCTCAGCTTCCCACAACAGTCTCCTTGTCCTCCTTCCTTCAACTAACTCAGGGGCCTCCAAACTTGGCAACTTGAAGACTTGAGGACTTCAACTCCCAGAATTCCTCAGCCAGTCTTCAAATGGCCAAGTTTGAAGGCCCCTGACTCTATCCATCATCTCTTTCTTCTACTTCTCATACCTTCACCTGGTTTAGAAGTTTCTTCCCATCCATCAGCTCAGTGTTTCTCAATCTTCACGACTTTTAGATGTGAGGGCTACAAGTCCCAGGATTCCCCAGCCAGCATATCTGAGGCTCAGACAGTGGTAGATCAGAGATGGACCAGCTAAATCCACAATATTAAAAGGGAATTAAGATGAGTAAGAGAATTGGGCCGTAATATGATCCCATGGAGATCATCTCAGTAGGTGTGGTTTCAAACGCAAGATGCTGCATCTTCCAATTGTATCACCAACCAAGTCCACCTTCAAGGCTGCCAGTAGCCTGGAGGCTGGGGACCTCTTAGATCCCAGGATCCGTTTCTGCCCTCCTTTTTGTGAAGCTGGGCCACGTCTTCTGGTGGCACCAAGCAGGGGAGCACGCTGAAGACCGGTTCTCGAAATGCCATCAAGCTGAGATGGGGATGTCGTCCTCGGCACGCCTGAGGCTGAGCAAGATGTAAATTGCTCCAAAACCAGGGAGCAATCTTGTCTGTGTCATTAATAATTCTCTCTGAAATAAGCATAACTGCATATTTGCTTGATCATATCGGAGGGCGAACACAGCTGGCTGACACCCTTAGAGGGGGAGAGATATTGTTGGCCAATGGCAAGGGAAGAAAGGAAGGAAAAATAGAGAGGAAGGAAGGAAGGGGTTGGGGAGGGAGGGA